>NC_048579.1:76015789-76035789 GCF_013265735.2 Oncorhynchus mykiss | reverse complement strand
TTCATAGACAGGAGAGCAGGTGTTAATTGGACAATTGCTGCCAACGACACTTCCACATGGCAAGTGGCACCCTATTTCCTATATAGTGCACTACTATTGAGAATGGCCCTATTTCCTGTATAGTGCAATACTATTGAGAATGGCCCTATTTCCTATATAGTGCACTACTATTGAGAATGACCCTATTTCCTATATAGTGCACTACTATTGAGCAGGGCCCTATTTCCTATATAGTGCACTACTATTGAGCAGGGCCCTATTTCCTATATAGTGCACTACTATTGAGCAGGGCCCTATTTCCTATATAGTGCACTACTATTGAGCAGGGCCCACATGTAGGGAATAGGGAATAGTGTTCCATTTGGGCTGCAGGCACAGTCTGTCTCTACATCACACCTTCAAACCAAGACGTTTTTTCACCAACTTTAGCATCCTGCCAACTTTAGCATCCTGCCAACTTTAGCATCCTGCCAACTTTAGCATCCTGCTAACTTTAGCATCCCGCCAACTTTAGCATTCTTCCAACTTTAGCATCCTTCCAACTTTACCATCCTGCCAACTTTAGCATCCTGCCAACTTTAGCATCCCGCCAACTTTAGCATCCTGCCAACTTTAGCATCCTGCCAACTTTAGCATCCTGCCAACTTTAGCATCCCTCCAACTTTAGCATCCTGCCGACTTTAGCATCCCACCAACTTTAGCATCCCGCCAACTTTAGCATCCCGCCAACTTAAGCATCCCGCCAACTTTAGCATCCTGCCAACTTTAGCATCCCTCCAACTTAAGCATCCTGCCAACTTTAGCATCCCGCCAACTTTAGCATCCCGACAACTTTAGCATCCCGCCAACTTTAGCATCCCTCCAACTTTAGCATCCCGACAACTTTAGCATCCCGCCAACTTTAGCATCCTGCCAACTTTAGCATCCCGCCAACTTTAGCATCCTGCCAACTTTAGCATCCCGACAACTTTAGCATCCCGCCAACTTTAGCATCCCGCCAACTTTAGCATCCCGCCAACTTTAGCATCCTGCCAACTTTAGCATCCCTCCAACTTTAGCATCCCGCCAACTTTAGCATCCTGCCAACTTTAGCATCCTGCCAACTTTTTTCCTTAAAATATTCACACCCCTTGACCTTTTCCACATGTTGTTGTGTTACAAAGTGGGATTCAAATGGATTTAATTGTATTTTTTTTGTCAACAATCTGAAGAAAATACTCTGAAATGCCAAAGCGGAAGAAAAAAACAGGTAATTGAAGTTGGAAAACAGGTATTGAAGAGGTGAAACAGGTATTGAAGTTGGAAAACAGGTATTGAAGAAGTGAAACAGGTATTGAAGAGGTGAAACAGGTATTGAAGAGGTGAAACAGGTATTGAAGAGGTGAAACAGGTCATTGAAGAGGTAAAACAGGTATTGAAGAGGTGAAACAGGTATTGAAGAGGTGAAACAGGTATTGAAGAGGTGAAACAGGTCATTGAAGAGGGAAAACAGGTATTGAAGAGGTGAAACAGGCATTGAAGAGGTGAAACAGGTATTGAAGAGGTGAAACAGGTCATTGAAGAGGTGAAAGAGGTATTGAAGAGGGAAAACAGGTATTGAAGAGGGAGAACAGGTCATTGAAGAGGGAAAACAGGTATTGAAGAGGTGAAACAGGTATTGAAGAGGTGAAACAGGTCATTGAAGAGGTGAAACAGGTCATTGAAGAGGTGAAACAGGTATTGAAGAGGGAAAACAGGTATTGAAGAGGGAAAACAGGTATTGAAGAGGTGAAACAGGCATTGAAGAGGTGAAACAGGTATTGAAGAGGTGAAACAGGTATTGAAGAGGTGAAACAGGTATTGAAGAGGTGAAACAGGTATTGAATAGGTGAAACAGGTCATTGAAGAGGGAAAACAGGTATTGAAGAGGGAAACAGGTATTGAAGAGGGAAAACAGGTATTGAAGAGGTGAAACAGGCATTGAAGAGGTGAAACAGGTCATTGAAGAGGTGAAACAGGTATTGAAGAGGGAAACAGGTATTGAAGAGGGAAAACAGGTACTGAAGAGGTGAAACAGGCATTGAAGAGGTGAAACAGGTCATTGAAGAGGTGAAACAGGTATTGAAGAGGGAAACAGGTATTGAAGAGGGAAACAGGTATTGAAGAGGGAAACAGGTATTGAAGAGGTGAAACAGGTCATTGAAGAGGGAAAACAGGTATTGAAGAGGGAAACAGGTATTGAAGAGGGAAAACAGGTATTGAAGAGGGAAAACAGGTATTGAAGAGGGAAAACAGGTATTGAAGAGGTGAAAAATTGGCAGGTGTGTGTGTGTGTGTGTGTGTGTGTGTCAGTCCTACTACTATTTCCAGACTTTGCTTTCAGACAAACGGGACACATTGACATTTAGAGAATCTGTACACCACCTGGGAGCACACACACACACACACACACACACACACACACACACACACACACACACACACACACACACAGATCTCAGAAGTTAACACATACAAACAAACTGAAACTCACTGAGAAACAACTTATATTATCTGCAGAGAAAACGAAGCTCCAATCACACAGTCAATCACATAACCAGAGAACGTAGCTCCAATCACACAGCCAATCACACAGCCAGAGCACGGCGCTCCAATCACACAGCCAGAGAACGAAGTTCCAATCACACAGCCAATCACACAGCCAGAGAACGTAGCTCCAATCAGACAGCCAGAGAACGAAGTTCCAATCACACAGCCAATGACACAGCCAGAGAACGTAGGTCCAATCACACAGCCAGAGAATGGAGCTCCAATCACACAGCCAGAGAACGGAGCTCCAATCACACAGCCAGAGAACGTAGCTCCAATCACACAGCCAGAGAACGTAGCTCCAATCAGACAGCCAGAGAACGAAGCTCCATTCACACAGCCAATCAGACAGCCAGAGAACGAAGCTCCATTCACACAGCCAATCAGACAGCCAGAGAACGAAGCTCCAATCACACAGCCAGAGAATGGAGCTCAGAGACAGAGATATATGACAGAGAGACACGAGACAGACAGAGGGATGGACAGAGATACATGACAGAGAGACACGAGACAGACAGAGGGATGGACAGAGATACATGACAGAGAGACACGAGACAGACAGAGGGATGGACAGAGATACATGACAGGGAGACACGAGACAGACAGAGGGATGGACAGAGACACATGACAGGGAGACAAGAGACAGACAGAGGGTTGGACAGAGACACATGACAGGGAGACACGAGGGAGAAATAAGCATCACTCTGACATGTTTACTTCTTAAACCTGGTGCAGGAACTATTACCCATAAACCCCTCTGCAGTGGAGAAGCCCTACTTAAACCTGGTGCAGGAACTATTACCCATAAACCCCTCTGCAGTGGAGAAGTCCTACTTAAACCTGGTGCAGGAACTATTACCCATAAACCCCTCTGCAGTGGAGAAGTCCTACTTAAACCTGGTGCAGGAACTATTACCCAT
Source organism: Oncorhynchus mykiss (assembly GCF_013265735.2). Classification (NCBI taxonomy): domain Eukaryota; kingdom Metazoa; phylum Chordata; class Actinopteri; order Salmoniformes; family Salmonidae; genus Oncorhynchus; species Oncorhynchus mykiss. The sequence goes on along the minus strand of NC_048579.1, from coordinate 76,032,301 downwards.
AAACCCCTCTGCAGTGGAGAAGTCCTACTTAAACCTGGTGCAGGAACTCTTACCCATAAACCCCTCTGCAGTGGAGAAGTCCTACTTAAACCTGGTGCAGGAACTATTACCCATAAACCCCTCTGCAGTGGAGAAGTCCTACTTAAACCTGGTGCAGGAACTATTACCCATGAACCCCTCTGCAGTGGAGAAGTCCTACTTAAACCTGGTGCAGGAACTATTACCCATAAACCCCTCTGCAGTGGAGAAGTCCTACTTAAACCTGGTGCAGGAACTATTACCCATGAACCCCTCTGCAGTGGAGAAGTCCTACTTAAACCTGGTGCAGGAACTATTACCCATAAACCCCTCTGCAGTGGAGAAGCCCTACTTAAACCTGGTGCAGGAACTATTACCCATAAACCCCTCTGCAGTGGAGAAGTCCTACTTAAACCTGGTGCAGGAACTATTACCCATAAACCCCTCTGCAGTGGAGAAGTCCTACTTAAACCTGGTGCAGGAACTATTACCCATAAACCCCTCTGCAGTGGAGAAGCCCTATTTAAACCTGGTGCAGGATCTATTACCCATAAACCCCTCTGCAGTGGAGAAGTCCTACTTAAACCTGGTGCAGGAACTATTACCCATAAACCCCTCTGCAGTGGAGAAGTCCTACTTAAACCTGGTGCAGGAACTATTACCCATAAACCCCTCTGCAGTGGAGAAGCCCTACTTAAACCTGGTGCAGGAACTATTACCCATAAACCCCTCTGCAGTGGAGAAGTCCGACTGAAACCTGGTGCAGGAACTATTACCCATAAACCCCTCTGCAGTGGAGAAGTCCTACTTAAAACTGGTGCAGGAACTCTTACCCATAAACCCCTCTGCAGTGGAGAAGCCCTACTTAAACCTGGTGCAGGAACTATTACCCATAAACCCCTCTGCAGTGGAGAAGCCCTACTTAAACCTGGTGCAGGAACTATTACCCATAAACCCCTCTGCAGTGGAGAAGTCCTACTTAAACCTGGTGCAGGAACTATTACCCATAAACCCCTCTGCAGTGGAGAAGTCCTACTTAAACCTGGTGCAGGAACTATTACCCATAAACCCCTCTGCAGTGGAGAAGTCCTACTTAAACCTGGTGCAGGAACTATTACCCATAAACCCCTCTGCAGTGGAGAAGTCCTACTTAAACCTGGTGCAGGAACTATTACCCATAAACCCCTCTGCAGTGGAGAAGCCCTACTTAAACCTGGTGCAGGAACTATTACCCATAAACCCCTCTGCAGTGGAGAAGTCCTACTTAAACCTGGTGCAGGAACTATTACCCATAAACCCCTCTGCAGTGGAGAAGTCCTACTTAAACCTGGTGCAGGAACTCTTACCCATAAACCCCTCTGCAGTGGAGAAGCGCTACTTAAACCTGGTGCAGGAACTATTACCCATAAACCCCTCTGCAGTGGAGAAGTCCTACTTAAACCTGGTGCAGGAACTATTACCCATAAACCCCTCTGCAGTGGAGAAGTCCTACTTAAACCTGGTGCAGGAACTATTACCCATAAACCCCTCTGCAGTGGAGAAGTCCTACTTAAACCTGGTGCAGGAACTATTACCCATAAACCCCTCTGCAGTGGAGAAGTTCTACTTAAACCTGGTGCAGGAACTATTACCCATAAACCCCTCTGCAGTGGAGAAGTCCTACTTAAACCTGGTGCAGGAACTATTACCCATAAACCCCTCTGCAGTGGAGAAGTCCTACTTAAACCTGGTGCAGGAACTATTACCCATAAACCCCTCTGCAGTGGAGAAGTCCTACTTAAACCTGGTGCAGGAACTATTACCCATAAACCCCTCTGCAGTGGAGAAGTCCTACTTAAACCTGGTGCAGGAACTATTACCCATAAACCCCTCTGCAGTGGAGAAGTCCTACTTAAACCTGGTGCAGGAACTCTTACCCATAAACCCCTCTGCAGTGGAGAAGTCCTACTTAAACCTGGTGCAGGAACTATTACCCATAAACCCCTCTGCAGTGGAGAAGTCCTACTTAAACCTGGTGCAGGAACTATTACCCATAAACCCCTCTGCAGTGGAGAAGCCCTACTTAAACCTGGTGCAGGAACAATTACCCAGAAACCCCTCTGCAGTGGAGAAGTCCTACTTAAACCTGGTGCAGGAACTATTACCCATAAACCCCTCTGCAGTGGAGAAGTCCTACTTAAACCTGGTGCAGGAACTATTACCCATAAACCCCTCTGCAGTGGAGAAGTCCTACTTAAACCTGGTGCAGGAACTATTACCCATAAACCCCTCTGCAGTGGAGAAGTCCTACTTAAACCTGGTGCAGGAACTATTACCCATAAACCCCTCTGCAGTGGAGAAGTCCTACTTAAACCTGATGCAGGAACTCTTACCCATAAACCCCTCTGCAGTGGAGAAGTCCTACTTAAACCTGGTGCAGGAACTATTACCCATAAACCCCTCTGCAGTGGAGAAGTCCTACTTAAACCTGGTGCAGGAACTATTACCCATGAACCCCTCTGCAGTGGAGAAGTCCTACTTAAACCTGGTGCAGGAACTATTACCCATAAACCCCTCTGCAGTGGAGAAGTCCTACTTAAACCTGGTGCAGGAACTATTACCCATGAACCCCTCTGCAGTGGAGAAGTCCTACTTAAACCTGGTGCAGGAACTATTACCCATAAACCCCTCTGCAGTGGAGAAGCCCTACTTAAACCTGGTGCAGGAACTATTACCCATAAACCCCTCTGCAGTGGAGAAGTCCTACTTAAACCTGGTGCAGGAACTATTACCCATAAACCCCTCTGCAGTGGAGAAGTCCTACTTAAACCTGGTGCAGGAACTATTACCCATAAACCCCTCTGCAGTGGAGAAGCCCTATTTAAACCTGGTGCAGGATCTATTACCCATAAACCCCTCTGCAGTGGAGAAGTCCTACTTAAACCTGGTGCAGGAACTATTACCCATAAACCCCTCTGCAGTGGAGAAGTCCTACTTAAACCTGGTGCAGGAACTATTACCCATAAACCCCTCTGCAGTGGAGAAGCCCTACTTAAACCTGGTGCAGGAACTATTACCCATAAACCCCTCTGCAGTGGAGAAGTCCGACTGAAACCTGGTGCAGGAACTATTACCCATAAACCCCTCTGCAGTGGAGAAGTCCTACTTAAAACTGGTGCAGGAACTCTTACCCATAAACCCCTCTGCAGTGGAGAAGCCCTACTTAAACCTGGTGCAGGAACTATTACCCATAAACCCCTCTGCAGTGGAGAAGCCCTACTTAAACCTGGTGCAGGAACTATTACCCATAAACCCCTCTGCAGTGGAGAAGTCCTACTTAAACCTGGTGCAGGAACTATTACCCATAAACCCCTCTGCAGTGGAGAAGTCCTACTTAAACCTGGTGCAGGAACTATTACCCATAAACCCCTCTGCAGTGGAGAAGTCCTACTTAAACCTGGTGCAGGAACTATTACCCATAAACCCCTCTGCAGTGGAGAAGTCCTACTTAAACCTGGTGCAGGAACTATTACCCATAAACCCCTCTGCAGTGGAGAAGCCCTACTTAAACCTGGTGCAGGAACTATTACCCATAAACCCCTCTGCAGTGGAGAAGTCCTACTTAAACCTGGTGCAGGAACTATTACCCATAAACCCCTCTGCAGTGGAGAAGTCCTACTTAAACCTGGTGCAGGAACTCTTACCCATAAACCCCTCTGCAGTGGAGAAGCGCTACTTAAACCTGGTGCAGGAACTATTACCCATAAACCCCTCTGCAGTGGAGAAGTCCTACTTAAACCTGGTGCAGGAACTATTACCCATAAACCCCTCTGCAGTGGAGAAGTCCTACTTAAACCTGGTGCAGGAACTATTACCCATAAACCCCTCTGCAGTGGAGAAGTCCTACTTAAACCTGGTGCAGGAACTATTACCCATAAACCCCTCTGCAGTGGAGAAGTTCTACTTAAACCTGGTGCAGGAACTATTACCCATAAACCCCTCTGCAGTGGAGAAGTCCTACTTAAACCTGGTGCAGGAACTATTACCCATAAACCCCTCTGCAGTGGAGAAGTCCTACTTAAACCTGGTGCAGGAACTATTACCCATAAACCCCTCTGCAGTGGAGAAGTCCTACTTAAACCTGGTGCAGGAACTATTACCCATAAACCCCTCTGCAGTGGAGAAGTCCTACTTAAACCTGGTGCAGGAACTATTACCCATAAACCCCTCTGCAGTGGAGAAGTCCTACTTAAACCTGGTGCAGGAACTCTTACCCATAAACCCCTCTGCAGTGGAGAAGTCCTACTTAAACCTGGTGCAGGAACTATTACCCATAAACCCCTCTGCAGTGGAGAAGTCCTACTTAAACCTGGTGCAGGAACTATTACCCATAAACCCCTCTGCAGTGGAGAAGCCCTACTTAAACCTGGTGCAGGAACAATTACCCAGAAACCCCTCTGCAGTGGAGAAGTCCTACTTAAACCTGGTGCAGGAACTATTACCCATAAACCCCTCTGCAGTGGAGAAGCCCTACTTAAACCTGGTGCAGGAACTATTACCCATAAACCCCTCTGCAGTGGAGAAGTCCTACTTAAACCTGATGCAGGAACTATTACCCATAAACCCCTCTGCAGTGGAGAAGCCCTATTTAAACCTGGTGCAGGAACTATTACCCATAAACCCCTCTGCAGTGGAGAAGTCCTACTTAAACCTGGTGCAGGAACTATTACCCATTAACCCCTCTGCAGTGGAGAAGCCCTACTTAAACCTGGTGCAGGAACTATTACCCATAAACCCCTCTGCAGTGGAGAAGTCCTACTTAAACCTGGTGCAGGAACTATTACCCATAAACCCCTCTGCAGTGGAGAAGTCCTACTTAAACCTGGTGCAGGAACTATTACCCATAAACCCCTCTGCAGTGGAGAAGTCCTACTTAAACCTGGTGCAGGAACTATTACCCATAAACCCCTCTGCAGTGGAGAAGCCCTACTTAAACCTGGTGCAGGAACTATTACCCATAAACCCCTCTGCAGTGGAGAAGTCCTACTTAAACCTGGTGCAGGAACTATTACCCATAAACCCCTCTGCAGCCCTACTTAAACCTGGTGCAGGAAATATTACCCATAAACCCCTCTGCAGTGGAGAAGTCCTACTTAAACCTGGTGCAGGAACTATTACCCATAAACCCCTCTGCAGTGGAGAAGCCCTACTTAAACCTGGTGCAGGAAATATTACCCATAAACCCCTCTGCAGTGGAGAAGTCCTACTTAAACCTGGTGCAGGAACTATTACCCATAAACCCCTCTGCAGTGGAGAAGTCCTACTTAAACCTGGTGCAGGAACTATTACCCATAAACCCCTCTGTAGTGGAGAAGTCCTACTTAAACCTGGTGCAGGAACTATTACCCATAAACCCCTCTGCAGTGGAGAAGTCCTACTTAAACCTGGTGCAGGAACTCTTACCCATAAACCCCTCTGCAGTGGAGAAGTCCTACTTAAACCTGGTGCAGGAACTCTTACCCATAAACCCCTCTGCAGTGGAGAAGTCCTACTTAAACCTGGTGCAGGAACTATTACCCATAAACCCCTCTGCAGTGGAGAAGCCCTACTTAAACCTGGTGCAGGAACTATTACCCATAAACCCCTCTGCAGTGGAGAAGCCCTACTTAAACCTGGTGCAGGAACTATTACCCATAAACCCCTCTGCAGTGGAGAAGTTCTACTTAAACCTGGTGCAGGAACTATTACCCATAAACCCCTCTGCAGTGGAGAAGTCCTACTTAAACCTGGTGCAGGAACTATTACCCATAAACCCCTTCTGCAGTGGAGAAGTCCTACTTAAACCTGGTGCAGGAACTATTACCCATAAACCCCTCTGCAGTGGAGAAGTCCTACAGTCCTGTCACACTGCCAACTCTCTCCTAAACACTCCACACTGCAGCACAGCAGCAACACAGCAGCAACACCACAGTACCATTACAACATGTACAGTTCATCTCATACACACTACACCTTCTGATACACACTACACACTACACCTTCTGATACACACTACACACTACACCTTCTGATATACACTACACACTACACCTTCTGATACACACTACACCTTCTGATACACACTACACTTTCTGATACACACTACACCTTCTGATACACACTACACACTACACCTTCTGATAAACACTACACACTACACCTTCTGATACACACTACACACTACACCTTCTGATAAACACTACACACTACACCTTCTGATACACACTACACACTACACCTTCTGATAAACACTACACACTACACCTTCTGATACACACTACACACTACACCCTCTGATACACACTACACACTACACCTTCTGATACACACTACACCCTCTCATACACACTACACCTTCTGATGCACACTACACCTTCTGATACACACTACACCTTCTGATACACACTACACCTTCTGATGCACACTACACCTACTGATGCACACTACACCTTATGATGCACACTACATACTACACACTACACCTTCTGATACACACTACACCCTCTCATACACACTACACCTTCTGATGCACACTACACCTTCTGATACACACTACACCTTCTGATGCACACTACACCTTCTGATACACACTACACACTACACCTTCTGATACACACTACACATTCTGATACACACTACACCTTCTGATACACATTACACCTTCTGATACACACTACATACTACACACTACACCTTCTGATACACACTACACCTTCTGATACACACTACACCTTCTGATACACACTACACACTACACCTTCTGATACACACTACACATTCTGATACACACTACACCTTCTGATACACATTACACCTTCTGATACACACTACACACTACACACTACACCTTCTGATACACATTACACCTTCTGATACACACTACACACTACACCTTCTGTTACACACTACACACTACACCTTCTGATACACACTACACCTTCTGAAACACACTACACACTACACCATCTGATACACACTACACCTTCTGATACACACTACACCTTCTGATGCACACTACACCTTCTGATACACACTACACCTTCTGATAAACACTACACACTACACACCTTCTGATACACACTACACACTACACCTTCTGATACACACTACACCTTCTTATACACACCATCTGATACACACTACACCTTCTGATGCACACTACACCTTCTGATACACACTACACACTACACATTCTGATACACACTACAAACTACACACTACACCTTCTGATACACACTAAACCTTCTGATGCACACTACACTTTCTGATATACACTACACACTACACCTTCTGATGCACACTACACCTTCTGATACACACTACATACTACACACTACACCTTCTGATACACACTACACCTTCTGATACACACTACACCTTCTGATGCACACTACACCTTCTGATGCACACTACATACTACACCTTCTGATACACACTACACCTTCTGATATACACTACACACTACACCTTCTGATATACACTACACACTACACCTTCTGATATACACTACACACTACACACTACACCTTCTGATACACACTACACCTTCTGATACACACTACACACTACATCTTCTGATACACACTACACCTTCTGATATACACCACACACTACACCTTCTGATATAGACTACACACTACACACTACACCTTCTGATACACACTACACCTTCTGCTGCACACTACACACTACACACTACACCTTCTGATGCACACTACACACTACACACTACACCTTCTGCTGCACACTACACACTAAACACTACACCTTCTGATACACACTACACCTTCTGCTGCACACTACACACTACACACTACACCTTCTGATGCACACTACACACTACACACTACACCTTCTGCTGCACACTACACACTACACACTACACCTTCTGCTGCACACTACACACTACACACTACACCTTCTGATGCACACTACACACTACACACTACACCTTCTGATGCACACTACACACTACACCTTCTGCTGCACACTACACACTACACACTACACCTTCTGCTGCACACTACACACTACACACTACACCTTCTAATGCACACTACACACTACACCTTCTGCTGCACACTACACACTACACACTACACCTTCTGCTGCACACTACACACTACACCTTCTGATGCACACTACACCTTCTGATGAACACTACACACTACACCTTCTGATGCACACTACACACTACACACTACACCTTATGATACACACTACACACTACACCTTCTGATACACACTACACCTTCTGATACACACTACACACTACACCTTCTAATACACACTACACCTTCTGATACACACTACACCTTCTGATACACACTACACCTTCTGATATACACTACACACTACACCTTCTGATACACACTACACACTACACCTTCTGATACACACTACACCTTCTGATGCACACTACACACTACACACTACACCTTATGATACACACTACACACTACACCTTCTGATACACACTACACCTTCTGATACACACTACACCTTCTGCTGCACACTACACCTTCTGATACACACTACACCTTCTGATACACACTACACACTACACACTACACCTTCTGATACACACTACACACTACACCTTCTAATACACACTACACCTTCTGATACACACTACACCTTCTGATACACACTACACCTTCTGATATACACTACACACTACACCTTCTGATACACACTACACACTACACCTTCTGATACACACTACACCTTCTGATGCACACTACACACTACACACTACACCTTATGATACACACTACACACTACACCTTCTGATACACACTACACCTTCTGATACACACTACACCTTCTGCTGCACACTACACCTTCTGATACACACTACACCTTCTGCTGCACACTACACCTTCTGATACACACTACACCTTCTGATACACACTACACACTACACACTACACCTTCTGATGCACACTACACCTTCTGATACACACTAAACCTTATGATGCACACTCCACCTTCTGATACACACTACACCTTCTGATACACACTACACCTTCTGATACACACTACACCTTCTGATACACACTACACCTTCTGATGCACACTACACCTTCTGATACACACTACACACTACACCTTCTGATACACACTACACCTTCTGATATACACTACACACTACACCTTCTGATATACACTACACACTACACCTTCTGATATAAACTACACACTACACACTACACCTTCTGATACACACTACACCTTCTGATACACACTACACACTACATCTTCTGATACACACTACACCTTCTGATATACACTACACACTACACCTTCTGATATAGACTACACCTTCTGCTGCACACTACACACTACACCTTCTGATGCACACTACACCTTCTGATGAACACTACACACTACACCTTCTGATGCACACTACACACTACACACTACACCTTCTGATACACACTACACACTACACCTTCTGATACACACTACACCTTCTGATACACACTACACACTACACCTTCTGATACACACTACACCTTCTGATACACACTACACTTTCTGATACACACTACACCTTCTGATATACACTACACACTACACCTTCTGATACACACTACACACTACACCTTCTGATACACACTACACACTACACCTTCTGATATACACTACACACTACACCTTCTGATACACACTACACCTTCTGATACACACTACACTTTCTGATACACACTACACCTTCTGATATACACTACACACTACACCTTCTGATACACACTACACACTACACCTTCTGATACACACTACACCTTCTGATACACACTACACCTTCTGATACACACTACACCTTCTGCTGCACACTACACCTTCTGATGCACACTACACCTAATGATACACACTACACCTTCTGATACACACTACACCTTCTGATGCACACTACACCTTCTGATACACACTACACACTACACCTTCTGATACACACTCCACCTTCTGATATACACTACACACTACACCTTCTGATATACACTACACACTACACACTACACCTTCTGATACACACTACACCTTCTGCTGCACACTACACACTACACACTACACCTTCTGATGCACACTACACACTACACACTACACCTTCTGATGCACACTACACACTACACACTACACCTTCTGCTGCACACTACACACTACACACTACACCTTCTGATACACACTACACCTTCTGCTGCACACTACACACTACACACTACACCTTCTGATGCACACTACACACTACACACTACACCTTCTGCTGCACACTACACACTACACACTACACCTTCTGATGCACACTACACACTACACACTACACCTTCTGCTGCACACTACACACTACACACTACACCTTCTGATGCACACTACACACTACACCTTCTGCTGCACACTACACACTACACACTACACCTTCTGCTGCACACTACACACTACACACTACACCTTCTAATGCACACTACACACTACACCTTCTGCTGCACACTACACACTACACACTACACCTTCTGCTGCACACTACACACTACACCTTCTGATGCACACTACACCTTCTGATGAACACTACACACTACACCTTCTGATGCACACTACACACTACACACTACACCTTATGATACACACTACACACTACACCTTCTGATACACACTACACCTTCTGATACACACTACACACTACACCTTCTAATACACACTACACCTTCTGATACACACTACACCTTCTGATACACACTACACCTTCTGATATACACTACACACTACACCTTCTGATACACACTACACACTACACCTTCTGATACACACTACACCTTCTGATGCACACTACACACTACACACTACACCTTCTGATACACACTACACCTTCTGATACACACTACACCTTCTGCTGCACACTACACCTTCTGATACACACTACACCTTCTGATACACACTACACACTACACACTACACCTTCTGATACACACTACACACTACACCTTCTAATACACACTACACCTTCTGATACACACTACACCTTCTGATACACACTACACCTTCTGATATACACTACACACTACACCTTCTGATACACACTACACACTACACCTTCTGATACACACTACACCTTCTGATGCACACTACACACTACACACTACACCTTATGATACACACTACACACTACACCTTCTGATACACACTACACCTTCTGATACACACTACACCTTCTGCTGCACACTACACCTTCTGATACACACTACACCTTCTGCTGCACACTACACCTTCTGATACACACTACACCTTCTGATACACACTACACACTACACACTACACCTTCTGATGCACACTACACCTTCTGATACACACTAAACCTTATGATGCACACTCCACCTTCTGATACACACTACACCTTCTGATACACACTACACCTTCTGATACACACTACACCTTCTGATACACACTACACCTTCTGATGCACACTACACCTTCTGATACACACTACACACTACACCTTCTGATACACACTACACCTTCTGATATACACTACACACTACACCTTCTGATATACACTACACACTACACCTTCTGATATAAACTACACACTACACACTACACCTTCTGATGCACACTACACCTTCTGATACACACTACACACTACATCTTCTGATACACACTACACCTTCTGATATACACTACACACTACACCTTCTGATATAGACTACACCTTCTGCTGCACACTACACACTACACCTTCTGATGCACACTACACCTTCTGATGAACACTACACACTACACCTTCTGATGCACACTACACACTACACACTACACCTTCTGATACACACTACACACTACACCTTCTGATACACACTACACCTTCTGATACACACTACACACTACACCTTCTGATACACACTACACCTTCTGATACACACTACACTTTCTGATACACACTACACCTTCTGATATACACTACACACTACACCTTCTGATACACACTACACACTACACCTTCTGATACACACTACACACTACACCTTCTGATATACACTACACACTACACCTTCTGATACACACTACACCTTCTGATACACACTACACTTTCTGATACACACTACACCTTCTGATATACACTACACACTACACCTTCTGATACACACTACACACTACACCTTCTGATACACACTACACCTTCTGATACACACTACACCTTCTGATACACACTACACCTTCTGCTGCACACTACACCTTCTGATGCACACTACACCTTCTGATACACACTACACCTTCTGATACACACTACACCTTCTGATGCACACTACACCTTCTGATACACACTACACACTACACCTTCTGATACACACTCCACCTTCTGATATACACTACACACTACACCTTCTGATATACACTACACACTACACCTTCTGATACACACTACACACTACACACTACACCTTCTGATACACACTACACCTTCTGATGCGCACTACACACTACACCTTCTGATATACACTACACACTACACCTTCTGATACACACTACACACTACACACTACACCTTCTGATACACACTACACCTTCTGATACACACTACACCTTCTGCTGCACACTACACACTACACACTACACCTTCTGATACACACTACACCTTCTGATACACACTACACCTTCTGATACACACTACACCTTCTGATACACACTACACCTATTGATACACACTACACCTTCTGATACACACTACACACTACACCTTCTGATACACATTACACACTACACACTACACCTTCTGATACCCACTACCCACTACACCTTCTGATACACACTACACACTACACCTTCTGATACACACTAAACCTTCTGATGCACACTACACTTTCTGATACACACTACACCTTCTGATGCACACTACACCTTCTGATGCACACTACACCTTCTTATACACACTACACACTACACCTTCTGATACACATTACACACTACACACTACACCTTCTGATACCCACTACACACTACACCTTCTGATACACACTACACACTACACCTTCTGATACACACTACACCTTCTGATGCACACTACACCTTCTTATACACACTACACCTTCTGATGCACACTACACCTTCTGATGCACACTACATACTACACCTTCTGATACACACTACACCTTCTGATATACACTACACACTACACCTTCTGATATACACTACACACTACACACTACACCTTCTGATATACACTACACACTACACCTTCTGATATACACTACACACTACACACTACACCTTCTGATGCACACTACACCTTCTGTTGCACACTACACACTACACCTTCTGATGCACACTACACCTTCTGATGCACACTACACACTACACCTTCTGATATACACTACACACTACACACTACACCTTCTGATACACACTACACACTACACACTACACCTTCTGATACACACTACACCTTCTGATACACACTACACCTTCTGATGCACACTACACCTTCTGAAACACACTACACACTACACCTTCTGATATACACTACACACTACACACTACACCTTCTGATACACACTACACACTACACACTACACCTTCTGATATACACTACACACTACACCTTCTGATACACACTACACCTTCTGATACACACTACACCTTCTGATACACACTACACCTTCTGATGCACACTACACACTACACCTTCTGATACACACTACACCTTCTGATATACACTACACACTACACACTACACCTTCTGATGCACACTACACACTACACCTTCTGATACACACTACACCTTCTGATGCACACTACACCTTCTGCTGCACACTACACACTACACCTTCTGATGCACACTACACCTTCTGCTGCACACTACACACTACACCCTCTGATACACACTACACACTACACCTTCTGATACACACTACACCTTCTGATGCACACTACACCTTCTGCTGCACACTACACCTTCTGATGCACACTACACCTTCTGATGCACACTACACCTTCTGATACACACTACACCTTCTGATACACACTACACCTTCTGATACACACTACACCTTCTGATACACACTACACCTTCTGATGCACACTACACCTTCTGATACACACTACACACTACACACTACACCTTCTGATGCACACTACACCTTCTGATACACACTAAACCTTCTGATACACACTACACCTTCTGATGCACACTACACCTTCTGATACACACTACACCTTCTGATACACACTACACCTTCTGATACACACTACACCTTCTGATACACACTACACCTTCTGATGCACACTACATACTACACCTTCTGATACACACTACACCTTATGATATACACTACACACTACACCTTCTGATATACACTACACACTACACACTACACCTTCTGATACACACTACACCTTCTGATACACACTACACACTACACCTTCTGATATACACTACACACTACACCTTCTGATATACACTACACACTACACCTTCTGATACACACTACACACTACACCTTCTGATACACACTACACACTACACCTTCTGATACACACTACACCTTCTGATATACACTACACACTACACCTTCTGATATACACTACACACTACACACTACACCTTCTGATGCACACTACACCTTCTGCTGCACACTACACACTACACACTACACCTTCTGATGCACACTACACACTACACACTACACCTTCTGATATACACTACACACTACACACTACACACTACACCTTCTGATACACACTACACCTTCTGATATACACTACACACTACACCTTATGATATACACTACACACTACACACTACACCTTCTGATGCACACTACACCTTCTGCTGCACACTACACACTACACACTACACCTTCTGATACACACTACACACTACACCTTCTGATACACACTACACCTTCTGATATACACTACACACTACACCTTCTGATATACACTACACACTACACACTACACCTTCTGATGCACACTACACCTTCTGAAACACACTACACCTTCTGATATACACTACACACTACACACTACACCTTCTGCTGCATATGAAACTAGGAAACACTGGCACCATTGCAGAGGGGTAGATGGTGATGAGGAGAAGAGTGCTGTCCAGAACATCCAGTCTAACAAGGAAGGTGCAGTGTGTTCTGGGATTCTGAGTTCCTCATGCACACTATAACTAACACTCTGAATCACACGCAGAAAAATAAAACACATTAATTCACAGCTACACCACATTCAAATATAGACCCGTAAAAACACACACTAACTAAAACGGTCTAATGCTGTGTCTCTAGTGAACCCGTGTCATCTCCTTCAAAGCACATCCATCCTAACCTTTCAGTTGAATCATTTATCACAACTTCCCAAGCCTTTCTCTACTCCTTCTCACATATCGTTTTTATCAGCTTCATCTACAAATGGGCCTCCCCTCTGTCTGTCTGTCTGTCTGTCTGTCTGTCTGTCTGCCTGTCTGTCTGTCTGTCTGTCTGTCTGTCTGTCTGTCTGCCTCTCTGCCTGCTGTCTGCCATGTGGTCTCTCTCTCCATATGGTGTACTGTATTACAGTAGTCACATGGGATAGGTCCTCTACTATAGCAGATGGTTTTGACTGATAATATGTTACTGAATGTTAGCTCCGTAGCCTCTGGTGAATGTTGAACTAAAGGATGCTGATGAAGATGTACAAATAGACAGTGGTTGAGGATGAGGATGGACTAGTTGGACAACCAGTGTGGTTGAGGATGAGGATGGACTAGTTGGACGACAGTGTGGTTGAGGCTGGGGATGGACTAGTTGGACGACAGTGTGGTTGAGGATAAGGATGGACTAGTTGGACGACAGTGTGGTTGAGTATGAGGATGGACTAGTTGGACAACCAGTGTGGTTGAGGACAGGGATGGACTAGTTGGACAACCAGTGTGGTTGAGGATGAGGATGGACTAGTTGGATGACAGTGTGGTTGAGGATGGGGATGGACTAGTTGGATGACAGTGTGGTTGAGGCTGGGGATGGACTAGTTGGATGACAGTGTGGTTGAGGATGAGGATGGACTAGTTGGACAACCAGTGTGGTTGAGGCTGGGGATGGACTAGTTGGATGACAGTGTGGTTGAGGCTGGGGATGGACTAGTTGGACGACAGTGTGGTTGAGGATGAGGATGGACTAGTTGGACAACCAGTGTGGTTGAGGATGGGGATGGACTAGTTGGACAACCAGTGTGGTTGAGGATGAGGATGGACTAGTTGGACGACAGTGTGGTTGAGTATGAGGATGGACTAGTTGGACGACAGTGTGGTTGAGTATGAGGATGGACTAGTTGGATGACAGTGTGGTTGAGACTGGGGATGGACTAGTTGGACAACCAGTGTGGTTGAGACTGGGGATGGACTAGTTGGACAACCAGTGTGGTTGAGGATGAGGATGGACTAGTTGGACAACAGTGTGGTTGAGGATGAGGATGGACTAGTTGGACGACAGTGTGGTT
>NC_048579.1:76000789-76008289 GCF_013265735.2 Oncorhynchus mykiss | reverse complement strand
CCTCTGATATACATTACTATTAAAATAATACCACCACATACCCTCTGATATACATTATTATTAAAATAATACCACCACATACCCTCTGATATACATTACTATTAAAATAATACCACCACATACCCTCTGATATACATTAATATTAAAATAATACCACCACATACCCTCTGATATACATTACTATTAAAATAATACCACCACATACCCTCTGATATACATTACTATTAAAATAATACCACCACATACCCTCTGATATACATTACTATTAAAATAATACCCCCACATACACTACCCTCTGATATACATTACTATTAAAATAATACCACCACATACCCTCTGATATACATTACTATTAAAATAATACCACCACATACACTACCCTCTGATATACATTACTATTAAAATAATACCACCACATACCCTCTGATATACATTACTATTAAAATAATACTACCACATACCCTCTGATATACATTATTATTAAAATAATACCACCACATACCCTCTGATATATATTACTATTAAAATAATACCACCACATACCCTCTGATATACATTACTATTAAAATAATACCACCACATACCCTCTGATATACATTACTATTAAAATAATACCACCACATACCCTCTGATATACATTACTATTAAAATAATACCACCACATACCCTCTGATATACATTACTATCAAAATAATACCACCACATACCCTCTGATATACATTACTATTAAAATAATACCACCACATACCCTCTGATATACATTACTATTAAAATAATACCACCACATACCCTCTGATATACATTACTATTAAAATAATACCCCCACATACACTACCCTCTGATATACATTACTATTAAAATAATACCACCACATACCCTCTGATATACATTACTATTAAAATAATACCACCACATACCCTACCCTCTGATATACATTACTATTAAAATAATACCACCACATACCCTCTGATATACATTACTATTAAAATAATACCACCACATACCCTCTGATATACATTACTATTAAAATAATACCACCACATACACTACCCTCTGACATACATAACTATTAAAATAATACCACCACATACCCTCTGATATACATTACTATTAAAATAATACCACCACATACCCTCTGATATACATTATTATTAAAATAATACCACCACATACCCTCTGATATACATTACTATTAAAATAATACCACCACATACCCTCTGATATACATTACTATTAAAATAATACCACCACATACACTACCCTCTGACATACATTACTATTAAAATAATACCACCACATACCCTCTGATATACATTACTATTAAAATAATACCACCACATACACTACCCTCTGATATACATAACTATTAAAATAATACCACCACATACCCTCTGATATACATTACTATTAAAATAATACCACCACATACACTACCCTCTGATATACATTACTATTAAAATAATACCACCACATACACTACCCTCTGATATACATTACTATTAAAATAATACCACCACATACCCTCTGATATACATTACTATTAAAATAATACCACCACATACCCTCTGATATACATTACTATTAAAATAATACCACCACATACACTACCCTCTGACATACATTACTATTAAAATAATACCACCACATACCCTCTGATATACATTACTATTAAAATAATACCACCACATACACTACCCTCTGATATACATAACTATTAAAATAATACCACCACATACCCTCTGATATACATTACTATTAAAATAATACCACCACATACACTACCCTCTGATATACATTACTATTAAAATAATACCACCACATACACTACCCTCTGACATACATTACTATTAAAATAATACCACCACATACCCTCTGATATACATTACTATTAAAATAATACCACCACATACACTACCCTCTGATATACATAACTATTAAAATAATACCCCCACATACCCTCTGATATACATTACTATTAAAATGATACCACCACATACCCTCTGATATACATTACTATTAAAATAATACCATCACATACCCTCTGATATACATTACTATTAAAATAATACCCCCACATACCCTCTGACATACATTACTATTAAAATAATACCACCACATACCCTCTGATATACATGACATGTTGTGGTATTATTGTAATAGTAATGTATGGATGGTAGAGGACAGTGATATGATGTGGTATTATTGTAATAGTAATGTATGGATGGTAGAGGATAGTGATATGTTGTGGTATTATTGTAATAATAATGTATGGATGGTAGAGGATAGTGATATGTTGTGGTATTATTGTAATAATAATGTATGGATGGTAGAGGATAGTGATATGTTGTGGTATTATTGTAATAATAATGTATGGATGGTAGAGGATAGTGATATGTTGTGGTATTATTGTAATAATAATGTATGGATGGTAGAGGATAGTGATATGTTGTGGTATTATTTTAATAGTGATGTATTGTCACACCCTGACCATAGTTTGCTTTGTATGTTTCTATGTTTTGTTTGGTCAGGGTGTGATCTGAGTGGGCATTCTATGTTGTTTGTCTAGTTTGTCTAGTTCTATGTTTGGCCTGATATGGTTCTCAATCAGAGGCAGGTGTTCGTCGTTGTCTCTGATTGGGAACCATATTTAGGTAGCCTGTTTGGTGTTGGGTTTTGTGGGTGATTGTTCCTGTCTCTGTGTTTGTTACACCAGATAGGGCTGTCTCTGTGTTTGTTACACCAGATAGGGCTGTCTCTGTGTTTGTTACACCAGATAGGGCTGTCTCTGTGTTTGTTACACCAGATAGGGCTGTCTCTGTGTTTGTTACACCAGATAGGGCTGTCTCTGTGTTTGTTACACCAGATAGGGCTGTCTCTGTGTTTGTTACACCAGATAGGGCTGTCTCTGTGTTTGTTACACCAGATAGGGCTGTCTCTGTGTTTGTTACACCAGATAGGGCTGTCTCTGTGTTTGTTACACCAGATAGGGCTGTCTCTGTGTTTGTTACACCAGATAGGGCTGTCTCTGTGTTTGTTACACCAGATAGGGCTGTCTCTGTGTTTGTTGCACCAGATAGGGCTGTCTCTGTGTTTGTTACACCAGATAGGGCTGTCTCTGTGTTTGTTACACCAGATAGGGCTGTCTCTGTGTTTGTTACACCAGATAGGGCTGTCTCTGTGTTTGTTACACCCGATAGGGCTGTCTCTGTGTTTGTTACACCAGATAGGGCTGTCTCTGTGTTTGTTACACCAGATAGGGCTGTCTCTGTGTTTGTTACACCAGATAGGGCTGTCTCTGTGTTTGTTACACCAGATAGGGCTGTCTCTGTGTTTGTTACACCAGATAGGGCTGTCTCTGTGTTTGCACCAGATAGGGCTGTTTTGGGTTTTCATGGTTCTTGTTTTGTTAGTTTGTTCATGTGTAGAGTCTTTATTAAAGAACCATGAATAGAAACCACGCTGCATTTTGGTCCGCCTCTACTTCATCGGAAGAAAACCGTTACATGTATGGATGTATGTGGTATTATTTTAATAATAATGTAGGGTAGAGGACAGTCATATGTTGTGGTATTATTTTAATAATAATGTTGGGTCGTGGTATGTTGTGGTATTATTTTAATAGTAATGTCGGGTATAAAATATACAGCTAAAATCAAAACATTATGAAGTCCAAAAGGGATTGTAGGAAAACATATTTGAATTGTCCTAATCTGAATGATTCATATTGATGTGAATCATACGGCCATAAACACAAGTATTTACACGATGAAACGGGATGTTAAGTGGAGGTGTACTGAGTGTATTTTTATTAGTATTTTAGACTGAGCTGTGGGCGGTTGTCTCTCTGTCTCTCTCTCTCTCTGTCTCTGTCTCTCTCTGTCTATGTGTCTCTCTGTCTCTCTCTCTCTCT
Organism: Oncorhynchus mykiss; assembly: GCF_013265735.2. NCBI lineage: Eukaryota > Metazoa > Chordata > Actinopteri > Salmoniformes > Salmonidae > Oncorhynchus > Oncorhynchus mykiss. Next base: position 76,004,379 of record NC_048579.1, on the reverse strand, counting down.
GTCTATCTGTCTCTCTCTCTCTATCTGTCTCTGTCTCTCTCTCTGTCTCTCTTCCTCTCTCTCTGTCTCTCTCTTCTATGTCTCTCTTTCTCTCTCTCCTGTCTCTCTGTCTCTCTCTATCTCTCTCTCTCTCCCTCCCTCTCTCTGTCTCTCTCTCTTTATCTAGAGGAAAGAGATGAGATTTGTATCAGCGTGGCTAAAACATGGAGATAGCTACAGTATGTTTGTACGTGAAAACAGCTGTCAGGCAAAAACAAATTATGCAAATAGATCCTAGGCTGAGGTGTAGGGGATTTAAAAATGTAAAAAGTTTAAAATGGTTCTTGATCCAACGTTACCTTAACAACCCTGACGACTGGGTCAGCTTTAACTAACGCTTCCTCTCACCTGAGGACAACCACACAAAAAAACATCAAAACATTCACACTGAAAACCTGCACATTATCTCACCATCTAGTCCTTTACCCAAAAAGACAACATCAACAGTCACTTTTCAATCGTATCACCATCTTACATCGAGGCCAAGGTGAAGTTCTGAAACCAGAGGCTACTCACAAAAACAACATCCAAATTCACTGTTCAGACTGCTCTTCATCATCTCACAAAAACACAAGGTACAGACGTGAAACCACAGAACGGTTTGGTGTGTGTGTGTGTGTGTGTGTGTGTAGGTATGTGTGTGTGTGTGTGTGTGTAGTGTGTGTGTGTCTCTGTGTGTGTATGTGTGTGTGTGTGTGTGTGTCTCTCTGTGTGTGTGTAGTGTGTGTGTGTGTGTATGTGTGTCTCTGTGTGTGTGTGTGTGTATGTCTCGGTGTATGTGTGTGTGTGTGTATGTGTGTAGGTGTGTGTGTGTGTGTGTGTGTGTGTGTGTGTGTGTGAAGGAAGAAGGAAGGCTTGTCTTGTCTAATCTCTTCAGTCATCTCTTCAAGCTCATTGGCTGAAGCTCAGTCAAGGGAAATAACCTCCAGCCTCTTAGCAGGGGGCCCCGGGGCCCATTACAATGCTGTGGAGGAGCTGGTGTTATCGCCACGGTAACTACAGCAGTGTTTGTTTACGCCCACAGGGAGCACCTCTGAATCATACAGAGAACAACTCTTGAGATGTTCACTTCTCAGGACCAAAACGTAACATGTACCCTGCTGTTATATGAAGGCAGGTCTTGTCAAATCTCTCCAGGCATCTCTCCTCTGTCACACTTTACACTACTGTTAGACATTGAATAGAGCTAGAAGCCCTCTAGACATTGAATAGAGCTAGAAGCCCTCTAAACATTGATGAATAGAGCTAGAAGCACTCTAAACATTTAATAGAGCTAGAAGCCCTCTAAACATTGAATAGAGCTAGAAGCCCTCTAAACATTGAATAGAGCTAGAAGCCCTCTAGACATTGAATAGAGCTAGAAGCCCTCTAGACATTGAATAGAGCTAGAAGCCCTCTAAACATTTAATAGAGCTAGAAGCCCTCTAAACATTGAATAGAGCTAGAAGCCCTCTAGACATTGAATAGAGCTAGAAGCCCTCTAAACATTGATGAATAGAGCTAGAAGCACTCTAAACATTTAATAGAGCTAGAAGCCCTCTAAACATTGAATAGAGCTAGAAGCCCTCTAAACAGTGATGAATAGAGCTAGAAGCCCTCTAAACATTGAATAGAGCTAGAAGCCCTCTAAACAGTGATGAATAGAGCTAGAAGCCCTCTAAACATTGAATAGAGCTAGAAGCCCTCTAAACAGTGATGAATAGAGCTAGAAGCCCTCTAAACATTGAATAGAGCTAGAAGCCCTCTAGACATTAAATGCAACACTCTCTCAGCCCCTCCTGGGATATTTTCTCCATGGACATTAAGAATGATCCTTCGTATTCCTACCAAGAGGCACTCAAACACCAAACACATCTAAATAGAGGGCAATGCTTGTGTGAATAAAATCACCTGGATTTAGACTGAGTGAGTCGTGAACTAACATTTAAATCTCACCTAAGGCTACAAAACAAAATTCACTCTTGAGACTCTCAATCTTAGGCCTCTGTGCAACCAAAAAAAAAAAAAACGAGCAGAATTTAGATTGAGGGAGCTGTGAATCTATCTAGTAATTTCCATCACAGGAGCAAAGAAACCGCTTGTGGGTCTGATTCAGTTTGGGTTATTTGTGGCTCTGACAATCAGTCTGGGAAGGATACAGGCGGTGGACAGACGATACACTGAATGAAACATGAGCAGTAGACCAAGACTGTGTCCCCAAATGGCCCCCTATTCCCCCAAGGCTGTGTCCCCAAATGGCCCACTATTCCCCCAAGGCTGTGTCCCCAAATGGCCCACTATTCCCCCAAGGCTGTCCCCAAATGGCCCTCTATTCCCCCAAGGCTGTGTCCCCAAATGGCCCCCTATTCCCCCAAGGCTGTGTCCCAAACAGCACCCTATTCCCCCAAGGCTGTCCCCAAATGGCCCTCTATTCCCCCAAGGCTGTGTCCCCAAATGGCCCTCTATTCCCCCAAGGCTGTGTCCCCAAATAACACTCTATTCCCCCAAGACTTTGTCCCCAAATGGCACTCTATTCCCCCAAGGCTGTGTCCCAAACAGCACCCTATTCCCCCAAGGCTGTCCCCAAATGGCCCCCTATTCCCCCAAGGCTGTGTCCCCAAATGGCCCCCTATTCCCCCCAAATGACCCCCTATCCCCCCAAGGATGTGTCCCAAATGGCCCCCTATCCCCCCAAGGATGTGTCCCAAATGGCCCCCTATTCCCCCAAGGATGTGTCCCAAATGGCCACCTATTCCCCCAAGGCTTTGTTACTTTTGATCAGGGACCCACGTTTGAGAAAAGACACAACAAAGTGACACAGATTTTGTCCCCAAATCACAGAGGCAGAGACATTGCAAAGAAACAACGCTGTGATGTCGCAGTTTCATTGGAATCCCTGAACCAAAGACCCTCCTGGAAGGTCACGGAACGAGCAGCAACAGTTTCATTGGAATCCCTGAACCAAAGACCCTCCTGGAAGGTCACGGAACGAGCAGCAACAGTTTCATTGGAATCCCTGAACCAAAGACCCTCCTGGAAGGTCACGGAACGAGCAGCAACAGTTTCATTGGAATCCCTGAACCAAAGACCCTCCTGGAAGGTCACGGAACGAGCAGCAACAGTTTCATTGAAATCCCTGAACCAAAGACCCTCCTGGAAGGTCACGGAACGAGCAGCAACAGTTTCATTGGAATCCCTGAACCAAAGACCCTCCTGGAAGGTCACGGAACGAGCAGCAACAGTTTCATTGGAATCCCTGAACCAAAGACCCTCCTGGAAGGTCACGGAACGAGCAGCAACAGTTTCATTGAAATCCCTGAACCAAAGACCCTCCTGGAAGGTCACGGAACGAGCAGCAACAGTTTCATTGGAATCCCTGAACCAAAGACCCTCCTGGAAGGTCACGGAACGAGCAGCAACAGTTTCATTGGAATCCCTGAACCAAAGACCATCCTGGAAGGTCACGGAACGAGCAGAAACAGTTTCATTGGAATCCCTGAACCAAAGACCCTCCTGGAAGGTCACGGAACGAGCAGCAACATGCCCCTCCTCTTGATGCTAAACGTGCAGAG
>NC_048579.1:75983289-75993289 GCF_013265735.2 Oncorhynchus mykiss | reverse complement strand
CCTGTTAGTTTTTCTTTAAGAAGCCCTCCTGTTCTCCACTCATTACCTGTATTAACTGCACCTGTGTGAACTCGTTACCTGTATAAAAAACAGGACGATGACCCAACACACTTCCAGGCTGTGTAAGGGCTATTTTACCAAGAAGGAGAATGATGCAATGCAGCATCAGATGACTTGGCCGACACAATCACCCGACCTCAACCCAACTGAGATGGTTTGGGATGAGTCGGACCACAGAGTGAATGAAAAGCAGCCAACAAATGCTCAGCATATGCGGGAACTCCATCAAGACTGTCCTCATGAAGTTGGCTGAGAGAATCCCAATAGTATGCAAAGCTGTCATCAAGGCAAAGGGTGGCTACTTTGAAGAATCTAAAATCTAATCTATATATTTTTTTTTTACTCTTTTTTTGGTGACTACATGATTCCATATGTGTTATTTCATAGTGTTGATGTCTTCACTATTATTCTACAATGTAGCAAATGGTAAAAATAATATAGAAAAACTCTTGAATGAGTCGGCGTGTCCAACCTTTTGACCGGTACTGTATATACAGTAAACGTGCAGTACTGCAGTACAGGATTCACACACCAAAAACACACTGGGATAATAATTCCCAGGCACAAAGGTGGAAGTACTGCATCAAGGTCTGTTCGGACAACAATCGTAATAGACGTGGTCTTACCTGGTGTGAGACAGACAGCATCAAAGAAGGACAGCATCACAGAAGGACAGCATCACAGAAGGACAGCATCAAAGGGCAGCATCAAAGAAGGACAACATCAAAGAAGACAGCAACAACATAGGAGAGAGAGAGAGAGAGGGAGAGAGGTAGAGAGAGAGAGAGAGAGAGGGAGAGACAGAGAGAGGGGGAGAGACAGAGAGAGAGAGAGAGACAGACAGAGAGAGAGAGGGGAAGAGACAGAGCGAGAGAGAGAGGGAGAGAGGGAGAGGGAGAGGGAGAGGGAGAGGTAGAGAAAGAGAGAGAGAGAGAGAGAGAGAGAGAGAGAGAGAGAGAGAAAGAAAGAGAGAGAGAGACAGAGAGAGAGAGAGAGAGAGAGAGAGAGAGAGAGAGACAGAGAGAGAGAGAGACAGAGAGAGAGGGAGAGAGAGACAGAGAGAGAGAGAGAGAGAGAGAGAGACAGAGAGAGAGAGAGAGAGAGAGAGAGAGAGAGAGAGAGAGAGAGACAGAGAGAGACAGAGAGAGAGGGAGAGAGAGAGGGAGAGAGAGAGAGAGAGAGAGAGAGAGAGAGAGAGAGAGAGAGAGGGAGAAAACACCTTGTTAGTGAATGAAATAAAGTGGTGTCTATACCAAACTGCTCCCAGAACAGTTAGCTATAAACACAAAGTAAATGAATAATATAAATAAGATTAAGATCGGCAGGTTTAATCAATATACCTTATGTTCTACATACTTTATTGATTATGTTGTTTATGTCGATAATCAATATACCTTCTGTTCTACATACTTTATTGATTATGTTGTTTATGTTGATAATCAATATACCTTCTGTTCTACATACTTTATTGATTGTGTCCCGTTCCACTATGCAGTTGGCTAATGTACAGCACCTCAGAAACACACAGGGGAACTTGTCTGTGTGTGTGTCCCTATTTAAGATGCCGAGATTTACTGTGAGGACACACACACATACACACACACACACACACACACAGACACAGACACAGACACAGACACAGACACAGACACACACAGACACAGACACAGACACAGACACACACACACACACACACACACACACACACACACACACACACACACACACACACAGACACAGACACAGACACACACACACACACACAGACACAGACACAGACACAGACACACACTCGGATGTACAATAAGGTGAACTTCACCTTTCCTTCATAGACAGCTCTCTCTTTTTCTTCATTACAAGGCTGTATAAACCAGTCTGTAACCTGTACAGTACCCCAAGGCTGTATATAAACCAGTCTGTAACCTGTACAGTACCCCAAGGCTGTATAAACCAGTCTGTAACCTGTACAGTACCCCAAGGCTGTATAAACCAGTCTGTAACCTGTACAGTACCCCAAGGCTGTATAAACCAGTCTGTAACCTGTACAGTACCCCAAGGCTGTATAAACCAGTCTGTAACCTGTACAGTACCCCAAGGCTGTATAAACCAGTCTGTAACCTGTACAGTACCCCAAGGCTGTATAAACCAGTCTGTAACCTGTACAGTACCCCAAGGCTGTATAAACCAGTCTGTAACCTGTACAGTACCCCAAGGCTGTATATAAACCAGTCTGTAACCTGTACAGTACCCCAAGGCTGTATATAAACCAGTCTGTAACCTGTACAGTACCCCAAGGCTGTATAAACCAGTCTGTAACCTGTACAGTACCCCAAGGCTGTATAAACCAGTCTGTAACCTGTACAGTACCCCAAGGCTGTATATAAACCAGTCTGTAACCTGTACAGTACCCCAAGGCTGTATATAAACCAGTCTGTAACCTGTACAGTACCCCAAGGCTGTATAAACCAGTCTGTAACCTGTACAGTACCCCAAGGCTGTATAAACCAGTCTGTAACCTGTACAGTACCCCAAGGCTGTATAAACCAGTCTGTAACCTGTACAGTACCCCAAGGCTGTATATAAACCAGTCTGTAACCTGTACAGTACCCCAAGGCTGTATAAACCAGTCTGTAACCTGTACAGTACCCCAAGGCTGTATATAAACCAGTCTGTAACCTGTACAGTACCACAAGGCTGTATAAACCAGTCTGTAACCTGTACAGTACCCCAAGGCTGTATAAACCAGTCTGTAACCTGTACAGTACCCCAAGGCTGTATAAACCAGTCTGTAACCTGTACAGTACCCCAAGGCTGTATAAACCAGTCTGTAACCTGTACAGTACCCCAAGGCTGTATAAACCAGTCTGTAACCTGTACAGTACCACAAGGCTGTATAAACCAGTCTGTAACCTGTACAGTACCCCTAGGCTGTATATAAACCAGTCTGTAACCTGTACAGTACCCCGAGGCTGTATAAACCAGTCTGTAACCTGTACAGTACCCCAAGGCTGTATATAAACCAGTCTGTAACCTGTACAGTACCCCAAGGCTGTATAAACCAGTCTGTAACCTGTACAGTACCCCAAGGCTGTATAAACCAGTCTGTAACCTGTACAGTACCCCAAGGCTGTATATAAACCAGTCTGTAACCTGTACAGTACCCCAAGGCTGTATAAACCAGTCTGTAACCTGTACAGTACCCCAAGGCTGTATAAACCAGTCTGTAACCTGTACAGTACCCCAAGGCTGTATATAAACCAGTCTGTAACCTGTACAGTACCCCAAGGCTGTATAAACCAGTCTGTAACCTGTACAGTACCCCGAGGCTGTATAAACCAGTCTGTAACCTGTACAGTACCCCAAGGCTGTATATAAACCAGTCTGTAACCTGTACAGTACCCCAAGGCTGTATAAACCAGTCTGTAACCTGTACAGTACCCCAAGGCTGTATAAACCAGTCTGTAACCTGTACAGTACCCCAAGGCTGTATATAAACCAGTCTGTAACCTGTACAGTACCCCAAGGCTGTATATAAACCAGTCTGTAACCTGTACAGTACCCCAAGGCTGTATATAAACCAGTCTGTAACCTGTACAGTACTCCAAGGCTGTATAAACCAGTCTGTAACCTGTACAGTACCCCAAGGCTGTATAAACCAGTCTGTAACCTGTACAGTACCCCAAGGCTGTATATAAACCAGTCTGTAACATGTACAGTACCCCAAGGCTGTATATAAACCAGTCTGTAACCTGTACAGTACCCCAAGGCTGTATAAACCAGTCTGTAACCTGTACAGTACCCCAAGGCTGTATATAAACCAGTCTGTAACCTGTACAGTACCCCAAGGCTGTATATAAACCAGTCTGTAACCTGTACAGTACCCCAAGGCTGTATATAAACCAGTCTGTAACCTGTACAGTACCCCAAGGCTGTATAAACCAGTCTGTAACCTGTACAGTACCCCAAGGCTGTATATAAACCAGTCTGTAACCTGTACAGTACCCCAAGGCTGTATATAAACCAGTCTGTAACCTGTACAGTACCCCAAGGCTGTATATAAACCAGTCTGTAACCTGTACAGTACCCCAAGGCTGTATAAACCAGTCTGTAACCTGTACAGTACCCGAAGGCTGTATATAAACCAGTCTGTAACCTGTACAGTACCCCAAGGCTGTATAAACCAGTCTGTAACCTGTACAGTACCCCAAGGCTGTATATAAACCAGTCTGTAACCTGTACAGTACCCCAAGGCTGTATAAACCAGTCTGTAACCTGTACAGTACCCCAAGGCTGTATAAACCAGTCTGTAACCTGTACAGTACCCCAAGGCTGTATATAAACCAGTCTGTAACCTGTACAGTACCCCAAGGCTGTATAAACCAGTCTGTAACCTGTAAGGTACCCCAAGGCTGTATAAACCAGTCTGTAACCTGTACAGTACCCCAAGGCTGTATAAACCAGTCTGTAACCTGTACAGTACCCCAAGGCTGTATATAAACCAGTCTGTAACCTGTACAGTACCCCAAGGCTGTATATAAACCAGTCTGTAACCTGTACAGTACCCCAAGGCTGTATATAAACCAGTCTGTAACCTGTACAGTACCCCAAGGCTGTATATAAACCAGTCTGTAACCTGTACAGTACCCCAAGGCTGTATATAAACCAGTCTGTAACCTGTACAGTACCCCAAGGCTGTATATAAACCAGTCTGTAACCTGTACAGTACCCCAAGGCTGTATATAAACCAGTCTGTAACCTGTACAGTACCCCAAGGCTGTATAAACCAGTCTGTAACCTGTACAGTACCCCAAGGCTGTATATAAACCAGTCTGTAACCTGTACAGTACCCCAAGGCTGTATAAACCAGTCTGTAACCTGTACAGTACCCCAAGGCTGTATATAAACCAGTCTGTAACCTGTACAGTACCCCAAGGCTGTATAAACCAGTCTGTAACCTGTACAGTACCCCAAGGCTGTATATAAACCAGTCTGTAACCTGTACAGTACCCCAAGGCTGTATAAACCAGTCTGTAACCTGTACAGTACCCCAAGGCTGTATAAACCAGGCTGTAACCTGTACAGTACCCCAAGGCTGTATATAAACCAGTCTGTAACCTGTACAGTACCCCAAGGCTGTATATAAACCAGTCTGTAACCTGTACAGTACCCCAAGGCTGTATATAAACCAGTCTGTAACCTGTACAGTACCCCAAGGCTGTATATAAACCAGTCTGTAACCTGTACAGTACCCCAAGGCTGTATATAAACCAGTCTGTAACCTGTACAGTACCCCAAGGCTGTATATAAACCAGTCTGTAACCTGTACAGTACCCCAAGGCTGTATATAAACCAGTCTGTAACCTGTACAGTACCCCAAGGCTGTATAAACCAGTCTGTAACCTGTACAGTACCCCAAGGCTGTATATAAACCAGTCTGTAACCTGTACAGTACCCCAAGGCTGTATAAACCAGTCTGTAACCTGTACAGTACCCCAAGGCTGTATATAAACCAGTCTGTAACCTGTACAGTACCCCAAGGCTGTATAAACCAGTCTGTAACCTGTACAGTACCCCAAGGCTGTATATAAACCAGTCTGTAACCTGTACAGTACCCCAAGGCTGTATAAACCAGTCTGTAACCTGTACAGTACCCCAAGGCTGTATATAAACCAGTCTGTAACCTGTACAGTACCCCAAGGCTGTATAAACCAGTCTGTAACCTGTACAGTACCCCAAGGCTGTATAAACCAGTCTGTAACCTGTACAGTACCCCAAGGCTGTATATAAACCAGTCTGTAACCTGTACAGTACCCCAAGGCTGTATAAACCAGTCTGTAACCTGTACAGTACCCCAAGGCTGTATAAACCAGTCTGTAACCTGTACAGTACCCCAAGGCTGTATAAACCAGTCTGTAACCTGTACAGTACCCCAAGGCTGTATAAACCAGTCTGTAACCTGTACAGTACCCCAAGGCTGTATAAACCAGTCTGTAACCTGTACAGTACCCCAAGGCTGTATAAACCAGTCTGTAACCTGTACAGTACCCCAAGGCTGTATAAACCAGTCTGTAACCTGTACAGTACCCCAAGGCTGTATATAAACCAGTCTGTAACCTGTACAGTACCCCAAGGCTGTATAAACCAGTCTGTAACCTGTACAGTACCCCAAGGCTGTATAAACCAGTCTGTAACCTGTACAGTACCCCAAGGCTGTATAAACCAGTCTGTAACCTGTACAGTACCCCAAGGCTGTATAAACCAGTCTGTAACCTGTACAGTACTCCAAGGCTGTATAAACCAGTCTGTAACCTGTACAGTACCCCAAGGCTGTATATAAACCAGTCTGTAACCTGTACAGTACCCCAAGGCTGTATAAACCAGTCTGTAACCTGTACAGTACCCCAAGGCTGTATATAAACCAGTCTGTAACCTGTACAGTACCCCAAGGCTGTATAAACCAGTCTGTAACCTGTACAGTACCCCAAGGCTGTATATAAACCAGTCTGTAACCTGTACAGTACCCCAAGGCTGTATAAACCAGTCTGTAACCTGTACAGTACCCCAAGGCTGTATATAAACCAGTCTGTAACCTGTACAGTACCCCAAGGCTGTATAAACCAGTCTGTAACCTGTACAGTACCCCAAGGCTGTATATAAACCAGTCTGTAACCTGTACAGTACCCCAAGGCTGTATAAACCAGTCTGTAACCTGTACAGTACCCCAAGGCTGTATAAACCAGTCTGTAACCTGTACAGTACCCCAAGGCTGTATAAACCAGTCTGTAACCTGTACAGTACCCCAAGGCTGTATATAAACCAGTCTGTAACCTGTACAGTACCCCAAGGCTGTATAAACCAGTCTGTAACCTGTACAGTACCCCAAGGCTGTATAAACCAGTCTGTAACCTGTACAGTACCCCAAGGCTGTATATAAACCAGTCTGTAACCTGTACAGTACCCCAAGGCTGTATATAAACCAGTCTGTAACCTGTACAGTACCCCAAGGCTGTATAAACCAGTCTGTAACCTGTACAGTACCCCAAGGCTGTATAAACCAGTCTGTAACCTGTACAGTACCCCAAGGCTGTATATAAACCAGTCTGTAACCTGTACAGTACCCCAAGGCTGTATAAACCAGTCTGTAACCTGTACAGTACCCCAAGGCTGTATAAACCAGTCTGTAACCTGTACAGTACCCCAAGGCTGTATAAACCAGTCTGTAACCTGTACAGTACCCCAAGGCTGTATATAAACCAGTCTGTAACCTGTACAGTACCCCAAGGCTGTATATAAACCAGTCTGTAACCTGTACAGTACCCCAAGGCTGTATATAAACCAGTCTGTAACCTGTACAGTACCCCAAGGCTGTATATAAACCAGTCTGTAACCTGTACAGTACCCCAAGGCTGTATATAAACCAGTCTGTAACCTGTACAGTACCCCAAGGCTGTATATAAACCAGTCTGTAACCTGTACAGTACCCCAAGGCTGTATATAAACCAGTCTGTAACCTGTACAGTACCCCAAGGCTGTATAAACCAGTCTGTAACCTGTACAGTACCCCAAGGCTGTATATAAACCAGTCTGTAACCTGTACAGTACCCCAAGGCTGTATAAACCAGTCTGTAACCTGTACAGTACCCCAAGGCTGTATATAAACCAGTCTGTAACCTGTACAGTACCCCAAGGCTGTATAAACCAGTCTGTAACCTGTACAGTACCCCAAGGCTGTATATAAACCAGTCTGTAACCTGTACAGTACCCCAAGGCTGTATAAACCAGTCTGTAACCTGTACAGTACCCCAAGGCTGTATAAACCAGTCTGTAACCTGTACAGTACCCCAAGGCTGTATATAAACCAGTCTGTAACCTGTACAGTACCCCAAGGCTGTATAAACCAGTCTGTAACCTGTACAGTACCCCAAGGCTGTATAAACCAGTCTGTAACCTGTACAGTACCCCAAGGCTGTATAAACCAGTCTGTAACCTGTACAGTACCCCAAGGCTGTATAAACCAGTCTGTAACCTGTACAGTACCCCAAGGCTGTATAAACCAGTCTGTAACCTGTACAGTACCCCAAGGCTGTATAAACCAGTCTGTAACCTGTACAGTACCCCAAGGCTGTATAAACCAGTCTGTAACCTGTACAGTACCCCAAGGCTGTATATAAACCAGTCTGTAACCTGTACAGTACCCCAAGGCTGTATAAACCAGTCTGTAACCTGTACAGTACCCCAAGGCTGTATAAACCAGTCTGTAACCTGTACAGTACCCCAAGGCTGTATAAACCAGTCTGTAACCTGTACAGTACCCCAAGGCTGTATAAACCAGTCTGTAACCTGTACAGTACTCCAAGGCTGTATAAACCAGTCTGTAACCTGTACAGTACCCCAAGGCTGTATATAAACCAGTCTGTAACCTGTACAGTACCCCAAGGCTGTATATAAACCAGTCTGTAACCTGTACAGTACCCCAAGGCTGTATAAACCAGTCTGTAACCTGTACAGTACCCCAAGGCTGTATATAAACCAGTCTGTAACCTGTACAGTACCCCAAGGCTGTATAAACCAGTCTGTAACCTGTACAGTACCCCAAGGCTGTATAAACCAGTCTGTAACCTGTACAGTACCCCAAGGCTGTATAAACCAGTCTGTAACCTGTACAGTACCCCAAGGCTGTATATAAACCAGTCTGTAACCTGTACAGTACCCCAAGGCTGTATAAACCAGTCTGTAACCTGTACAGTACCCCAAGGCTGTATATAAACCAGTCTGTAACCTGTACAGTACCCCAAGGCTGTATAAACCAGTCTGTAACCTGTACAGTACCCCAAGGCTGTATAAACCAGTCTGTAACCTGTACAGTACCCCAAGGCTGTATAAACCAGTCTGTAACCTGTACAGTACCCCAAGGCTGTATAAACCAGTCTGTAACCTGTACAGTACCCCAAGGCTGTATATAAACCAGTCTGTAACCTGTACAGTACCCCAAGGCTGTATAAACCAGTCTGTAACCTGTACAGTACCCCAAGGCTGTATATAAACCAGTCTGTAACCTGTACAGTACCCCAAGGCTGTATATAAACCAGTCTGTAACCTGTACAGTACCCCAAGGCTGTATAAACCAGTCTGTAACCTGTACAGTACCCCAAGGCTGTATATAAACCAGTCTGTAACCTGTACAGTACCCCAAGGCTGTATAAACCAGTCTGTAACCTGTACAGTACCCCAAGGCTGTATAAACCAGTCTGTAACCTGTACAGTACCCCAAGGCTGTATAAACCAGTCTGTAACCTGTACAGTACCCCAAGGCTGTATAAACCAGTCTGTAACCTGTACAGTACCCCAAGGCTGTATATAAACCAGTCTGTAACCTGTACAGTACCCCAAGGCTGTATAAACCAGTCTGTAACCTGTACAGTACCCCAAGGCTGTATATAAACCAGTCTGTAACCTGTACAGTACCCCAAGGCTGTATAAACCAGTCTGTAACCTGTACAGTACCCCAAGGCTGTATAAACCAGTCTGTAACCTGTACAGTACCCCAAGGCTGTATAAACCAGTCTGTAACCTGTACAGTACCCCAAGGCTGTATATAAACCAGTCTGTAACCTGTACAGTACCCCAAGGCTGTATAAACCAGTCTGTAACCTGTACAGTACCCCAAGGCTGTATATAAACCAGTCTGTAACCTGTACAGTACCCCAAGGCTGTATAAACCAGTCTGTAACCTGTACAGTACCACAAGGCTGTATAAACCAGTCTGTAACCTGTACAGTACCCCAAGGCTGTATAAACCAGTCTGTAACCTGTACAGTACCCCAAGGCTGTATAAACCAGTCTGTAACCTGTACAGTACCCCAAGGCTGTATATAAACCAGTCTGTAACCTGTACAGTACCCCAAGGCTGTATAAACCAGTCTGTAACCTGTACAGTACC
>NC_048579.1:75970789-75980789 GCF_013265735.2 Oncorhynchus mykiss | reverse complement strand
ACCATGGTGTAGGCAGAGGACAGCTAGCTTCCATCTTCCTCTGGGTACATTGACTTCAATACAAAAACCTAGGAGGCTCATGGTTCTTCACCCCCTTCCACAGACTTACACATTCATTATGACAACTTCCGGAGGATGTCCTCTAACCTATCAGAGCTCTTGCAGCATGAACTGACATGTTGTCCACCCAATCAAAGGATCAGAGAATAAATCTAGTACTGACAGCATAAACTATAGCTAGCTAGCTCGGCAGTGTATAAAAGCTGGTGAGTAGTTGACTCAATGAGAGAGAAAGACAACCGTTTTTAACAAAATGAAGGAGAAGCAAGAGAGAGAGAGAGTGTAGTTTTTTTCACTTTCACTTATTTAGCTAGGAAATGCAGCTAGATAGTTTAGCCTACTGAAACACCCTGCTCAAACATAGGGATGCTATGTTAGCTAGCTGGCTATAACAGAGGGATGCTATGTTAGCTAGCTTAGCTGGCTATAACAGAGGGATGCTATGTTAGCTAGCTGGCTATAACAGAGGGATGCTATGTTAGCTAGCTGGCTATGTTAGCTAGCTGGCTATAACAGAGGGATGCTATGTTAGCTAGCTGGCTATAACAGAGGGATGCGATGTTAGCTAGCTGGCTATAACAGAGGGATGCGATGTTAGCTAGCTGGCTATAACAGAGGGATGCTATGTTAGCTAGCTGGCTATGTTAGCTAGCTGGCTATAACAGAGGGATGCTATGTTAGCTAGCTGGCTATAACAGAGGGATGCTATGTTAGCTAGCTGGCTATAACAGAGGGATGCTATGTTAGCTAGCTGGCTATAACAGAGGGATGCTATGTTAGCTAGCTGGCTATAACAGAGGGATGCTATGTTAGCTAGCTGGCTATAACAGAGGGATGCTATGTTAGCTAGCTGGCTATAACAGAGGGATGCTATGTTAGCTATCTGTCTATAACAGAGGGATGCGATGTTAGCTAACAGAGGGATAGTTTCATGTTATGGTGGTTTAGATGGTTTCGTGTTATGGTAGTTTAGATGGTTTCATGTTATGGGTGTTAGAAGGCTTCCTCTCTGTCTGTATCTGGGTGATGTCAGGCATTAGAGGGACCGTTATGGGTGTTAGAAGGCTTCCTCTCTGTCTGTATCTGGGTGATGTCAGGCATTAGAGGGACTGTGCAGCAGATTAGCCTTCGCGTATATTATCCAAGCACTCAGAAGGGTCAATTTGTTCTTGTTAGAGCTCCCTCTTCTTTGATCTGACCAGACAAGGACTGGGAATACTATCACAGAGGGAGAGTGGAGGGAAGTGGAGGATAGGAGAGGGGGAATGAGATCTGACCAGACAAGGTATCACGGAGGGAGAGAGGAGAGGAGAGGAGAGGAGAGGAGAGGAGAGGAGAGGAGAGGAGAGGAGAGGAGAGGAGAGGAGAGGAGAGGAGAGGAGAGGAGAGGAGGAGATCTGACCAGACAAGGTATCACAGAGGGAGAGAGGAGGAGAGGAGAGGAGAGGAGAGGAGAGGAGAGGAGAGGAGAGGAGAGGAGAGGAGAGGAGAGGAGAGGAGAGGAGAGGAGAGGAGAGGAGAGGAGAGGAGAGGAGAGGAGAGGAGAGGAGAGGAGAGGAGAGGAGAGGAGGAGATCTGACCATACTTTCATGCTCTCTTTCATAAGGTCATTTCCTTTGCTCTTTAACTAACCCATTCCAGCATCTTCTAGAAACAAGATGGAAGCCAAGTATCAGTTGAAAAAGGGCAGCAACAGAAACTAGAGAAGAGTCCAGCTGGATCTAACACCTCAGGAATGAGGAGGGACTGTCCAGCTGGATCTAATACCTCAGGACTGGGGAAGGACTGTCCAGCTGGATCTAATACCTCAGGAATGGGGAGGTACTGTCCAGCTGGATCTAATACCTCAGGAATGGGGAGGGACTGTCCAGCTGGATCTAATACCTCAGGAATGGGGAGGGACTGTCCAGCTGGATCTAATACCTCAGGAATGGGGAGGGACTGTCCAGCTGGATCTAATACCTCAGGACTGGGGAGGGACTGTCCAGCTGGATCTAATACCTCAGGAATGGGGAGGGACTGTCCAGCTGGATCTAATACCTCAGGAATGGGGAGGGACTTCCAGCTGGATCTAATACCTCAGGAATGGGGAGGGACTGTCCAGCTGGATCTAATACCTTAGGAAGGAGGAGGGACTGTCCAGCTGGATCTAATACCTCAGGAATGGGGAGGGACTGTCCAGCTGGATCTAATACCTCAGGAATGGGGAGGGACTGTCCAGCTGGATCTAATACCTCAGGACTGGGGAGGGACTGTCCAGCTGGATCTAATACCTCACTACTGCTGCTGCTATGAGAGAGAGAGAGAGACAGAGAGAGACAGAGAGAGAGAGAGAGAGAGAGAGAGAGAGACAGAGAGAGAGAGAGAGAGAGAGAGAGAGAGAGAGAGAGAGAGAGAGAGAGAGAATAGACAGAACGAGAGAGAGAGAGAGAGAGAGAGAGAGAGAGAGAGAGAGAATAGACAGAACGAGAGAGAGAGAGAGAGAGAGAGAGAGAGAGAGAGAGAGAGAGAATAGACAGAACGAGAGAGAGAGAGAGAGAAGGAATAGAATGACTTCTCAAAGTGTTTTTAGACTCTCCAGAAGCTCCAGGTTAAAACATTCACATCTACAACCCTCGACAGGGAATAACAGGGGACAGGGAGAGAGATGGATCGCGTTTGACTATAATGAAAGTCTTGGAGAAGGCGTAGTGAGCTCAGATTGGGTAAACATCAAAGGTTCCTTACAATTTCACCTCATCTCGATGGCGCCCGTCTATCCGGTGCTCACCAGCCAACCCCGTTCAGAAACACACATGCGTTCCAAATGGCACCCTATTCCCTATCTAGTGCACTACTGCTTCACCAGGGCCCAATAAGCTCTGGTCAAACAGTAGTGCACTAGATAGGGAATAGGGTGTAATTTTTGGAGGCAGGCAGGCCACGTCTCGTACATTTCACACGACGCCATGTCGTTGTCAAGTCGCTGTCCGGGTCTCATGTTTCAAACCTCCAATCTCCATGTTCTGAGTCAGAACCCCCTTCCGGGATGAATAATACATTGAAATGTTTAAGCTATCATTCACAATGACACCAGGTTCAACCCTGAAACTAAAGCACGGATAGCGGGTAAACAACGTCCAACCAACTTCCCCAAATGACTTGGTGTGTTGCACACAAAAAAAGGGGGTTTCCTCTGAAAGCACTCGCCACTGTTGCCCAGAACACATTAGAGAAGGGGGTGAATTAGTGTTGTTCTCTGGGACCGAGACGGGTCGTGAACATGGACAGAGGAAGGTGTGTGAAGTGTAAACATGGTGAAGGTTGAACCTGTATACATCCATTTCCTAGGAAGAGTCAAACCCCTCAGTGTCGCTGCACTGCACCACGATGGAGAATTTCAAACAGGAAGACAGTTCTACTTGTTTGTGTCCTTGTTTGTGTCCTTGTTTGTGTCCTTGTTGTGTCCTTGTGTGTGTCCTTGTGTGTGTCCTTGTTGTGTCCTTGTTTGTGTCCTTGTTGTGTCCTTGTTTGTGTCCTTGTTGTGTCCTTGTTGTGTCCTTGTTTGTGTCCTTGTTGTGTCCTTGTTGTGTCCTTGTTTGTGTCCTTGTTGTATCCTTGTTTGTGTCCTTGTGTGTGTCCTTGTTTGTGTCCTTGTTGTGTCCTTGTTGTGTCCTTGTTGTGTCCTTGTTGTGTGTCTTTGTGTGTTTCCATGGTGTGTGATCTTGTTTGTGTCCAATACATTAGCACAACGGAGAATGAGAATGAGTTGCTTCCAATGCAACAGAGAGGGACAGAGAAACGTGAAAGTCCATACAGTCAAGACCACCAAGGACCAGCTCTGGTCTGTAGTTCAACATTACAGACAGTCAAGACCACCAAGGACCAGCTCTGGTCTGTAGTTCAACATTACAGACAGTCAAGACCACCAAGGACCAGCTCTGGTCTGTAGTTCAACATTACAGACAGTCAAGACCACCAAGGACCAGCTCTGGTCTGTAGTTCAACATTACAGACAGTCAAGACCACCAGGGACCAGCTCTGGTCTGTAGTTCAACATTACAGACAGTCAAGACCACCAAGGACCAGCTCTGGTCTGTAGTTCAACATTACAGACAGTCAAGACCACCAAGGACCAGCTCTGGTCTGTAGTTCAACATTACAGACAGTCAAGACTACCAAGGACCAGCTCTGGTCTGTAGTTCAACATTACAGACAGTCAAGACTACCAAGGACCAGCTCTGGTCTGTAGTTCAACATTACAGACAGTCAAGACTACCAAGGACCAGCTCTGGTCTGTAGTTCAACATTACAGACAGTCAAGACTACCAAGGACCAGCTCTGGTCTGTAGTTCAACATTACAGACAGTCAAGACTACCAAGGACCAGCTCTGGTCTGTAGTTCAACATTACAGACAGTCAAGACCACCAAGGACCAGCTCTGGTCTGTAGTTCAACATTACAGACAGTCAAGACCACCAGGGACCAGCTCTGGTCTGTAGTTCAACATTACAGACAGTCAAGACCACCAAGGACCAGCTCTGGTCTGTAGTTCAACATTACAGACAGTCAAGACCACCAAGGACCAGCTCTGGTCTGTAGTTCAACATTACAGACAGTCAAGACCACCAGGGACCAGCTCTGGTCTGTAGTTCAACATTACAGACAGTCAAGACTACCAAGGACCAGCTCTGGTCTGTAGTTCAACATTACAGACAGTCAAGACCACCAGGGACCAGCTCTGGTCTGTAGTTCAACATTACAGACAGTCAAGACCACCAAGGACCAGCTCTGGTCTGTAGTTCAACATTACAGACAGTCAAACAGCCTCCCTCTGTGTATAAATAATAAACTCTTGATCAGAAAGTCAACATGTACACACGGTGAACCAGTCCCCTGAACAGAGTTATGTACCAGTTGTATAATGTATCGTCATGGCAGCCATTATGTCTGCTGTAAATGAACCAGCCTGTAGAATGAAGCATAGAGGTTCCTTCCTGTTTGACATTATGTTACAGAAGCACCAAGGCCCAGGGACATAAATCCACAAAGTGTCTCTCAAATGGCCCCCTATTCCCTTTAGAGTGCACTACTATGACAAAGGCCCATAGCACTCAGGTCAAAAGTAGTGCACTGTATAGGGAATAGGGTGCCGTTTGGGTCTCGGGGCATAGAGAGTTGTGATTTAGTGCTGCTTAAAGCGCCTGTATAGAAAACCCTCTGTAGGGAGGTTGTGATTTAGAGCTGTCAGGGGTTGGCTTGGCTGTTGGGTACAACAAGGTCCGGTCCAGATTGACCTCCTGACTAGCTACAGAGAGGATCAATAATACGGATCACAAGGGTCCGGTCCAGATTGACCTCTTGACTAGCTACAGAGAGGATCAATAATACGGATCACAAGGTCCGGTTCAGATTGACCTCTTGACTAGCTACAGAGAGGATCAATAATACGGATCACAAGGTCCGGTTCAGATTGACCTCTTGACTAGCTACAGAGAGGATCAATAATACAGATCACAAGGTCCGGTTCAGATTGACCTCTTGACTAGCTACAGAGAGGATCAATAATACGGATCACAAGGTCCGGTCCAGATTGACCTCTTGACTAGCTACAGAGAGGATCAATAATACGGATCACAAGGTCCGGTCCAGATTGACCTCTTGACTAGCTACAGAGAGGATCAATAATATGGGTCACATGGGTCCGGTCCAGATTGACCTCTTGACTAGCTACAGAGAGGATCAATAACATGGGTCACAAGGGTCAGCGCCGCTGTTGTCCCAGACTGGTGGGAATGTCACAACCACCCTCATGTCAATGATCAACCAACAGGGTTTTTAACCAGCTGTGCCCACCAGGCAGTACAACATCTGTGTAAACAAGATGGCCTCTGTAAAGTCAGAGCCCAGCCTATCAGTAGCCGTCTATCATTGGGAGTTCTGCTAGACTAGTACAGATGTACTAGTGGGGTGGTTGGATATTAGACCCATAGGGTCGTTACAGACCCCATGCTGTGTGGGTGAAACAGCTGGTTGTGTGGTTGGATATTAAACCCATAGGGTCGTTACAGAACCCATGCTGTGTGGGTCGTTACAGACCCCATGCTGTGTGGGTGAAACAGCTGTTTGGGTGGTTGGATATTAGACCCATAGGGTCGTTACAGACCCCATGCTGTGTGGGTGAAACAGCTGTTGGGGTGGTTGGATATTAGACCCATAGGGTCGTTACAGACCCCATGCTGTGTGGGTGAAACAGCTGTTGGGGTGGTTGGATATTCAAATCAAATCAAATCAAATTTTATTTGTCACATACACATGGTTAGCAGATGTTAATGTGAGTGTAGCGAAATGCTTGTGCTTCTAGTTCCGACAATGCAGTAATAACAAGTAATCTAACTAACAATTCCAAAACTACTGTCTTGTACACAGTGTAAGGGGATAAAGAATATGTACATAAGGATATATGAATGAGTGATGGTACAGAGCAGCATAGGCAGGATACAGTAGATGGTATCGAGTACAGTATGTACAAATGAGATGAGTATGTAAACAAAGTGGCATAGTTTAAAGTGGCTAGTGATACATGTATTACATAAAGATGCAGTAGATGATATAGAGTACAGTATATACGTATGCATATGAGATGAATAATGTAGGGTAAGTAACATTATATAAGGTAGCATTGTTTAAAGTGGCTAGTGATATATTTTACATAATTTCCCATCAATTATTATTATCAATTATCATTTCCCACCATTATTAAAGTGGCTGGAGTTGAGTCAGTGTCAGTGTGTTGGCAGCAGCCACTCAGTGTTAGTGGTGGCTGTTTAACAGTCTGATGGCCTTGAGATAGAAGATGTTTTTCAGTCTCTTGGTCCCAGCTTTGATGCACCTGTACTGACCTCGCCTTCTGGATGATAGCGGGGTGAACAGGCAGTGGCTCGGGTGGTTGTTGTCCTTGATGATCTTTATGGCCTTCCTGTGACATCGGGTGGTGTAGGTGTCCTGGAGGGCAGGTAGTTTGCCCCCGGTGATGCGTTGTGCAGACCTCACTACCCTCTGGAGAGCCTTGCGGTTGTGGGCGGAGCAGTTGCCGTACCAGGCGGTGATACAGCCCGCCAGGATGCTCTCGATTGTGCATCTGTAGAAGTTTGTGAGTGCTTTTGGTGACAAGCCAAATTTCTTCAGCCTCCTGAGGTTGAAGAGGCGCTGCTGCGCCTTCTTCACGATGCTGTCTGTGTGGGTGGACCAATTCAGTTTGTCTGTGATGTGTACGCCGAGGAACTTAAAACTTACTACCCTCTCCACTACTGTTCCATCTATGTGGATAGGGGGGTGTTCCCTCTGCTGTTTCCTGAAGTCCACAATCATCTCCTTAGTTTTGTTGACGTTGAGTGTGAGGTTAGGTTCTATTAGACCCATAGGGTCGTTGCTGACCCCATGCTGTGTGGGTGAAACAGACCCCATTCTGTGTGGGTGAAACAGCTGGTGGGGTGGTTGGATATTAAACCCATAGGGTCGTTACAGACCCCATGCTGTGTGGGTGAAACAGCTGTTGGGGTGGTTGGATATTAGACCCATAGGGTCATTACAGACCCCATGCTATGTGGGTGAAACAGCTGTTGGGGTGGTTGGATATTAAACCCATAGGGTCGTTACAGACCCCATGCCCTGTGGGTGAAACAGCTGGTGACCTTGTGACCCTTGGTTGGCTGCAGCACTGCTAAGGCATTGGAGGCGAATTGTCCCTGTTAGCCACAGTGTTAAACTGGACCACCGGTGTGACACACACACACACACACACACACACACACACACTCACGCACACGCACACACACCCGTTAGCCCCTGTTAGCCCTTGTTAGCTGCAGTGTTAAACTGGACCCCGGTGTGACACACACACACACGCGCACACACACACACACCACACACACACACACACACCCCCGCTAGCCCCTGTCAGCTGCAGTGTTAAACTGGACACCCGGTGTGACACACACACACACCCCCGCTAGCCCCTGTCAGCTGCAGTGTTCCCCCAACCCCCTAGTGAGGCTGGTATAGTCAAGGTCCCCTCACTACTGTCCACCTGCAGATAAGGAGCCCGACACCACAGACTGCAACACAGGGGGACAGGAACAGGTGGAGGAGGGGTCTGTATGTGTGACACAGCAGACCAGAGTGTGAACAGTGAACCATCGACCATCCACCATGGCAACAACATAAAATATGCAAACACCTTCTAAACCCATCCTTAACTCACAGAATTAAAGAGCTCATCCTTAACTCACAGTATTAAAGAGCTCATCCTTAACTCACAGTATTAAAGAGCTCATCCTTAACTCACAGTATTAATGAGCTCATCCTTAACTCACATAATTAAAGAGCTCATCCTTAACTCACAGAATTAAAGAGCTCATCCTTAACTCACAGAATTAAAGAGCTCATCCTTAACTCACAGTATTAAAGAGCTCATCCTTAACTCACAGAATTAAAGAGCTCATCCTTAACTCACAGTATTAAAGAGCTCATCCTTAACTCACAGAATTAAAGAGCTCATCCTTAACTCACAGAATTAAAGAGCTCATCCTTAACTCACAGAATTAAAGAGCTCATCCTTAACTCACAGAATTAAAGAGCTCATCCTTAACTCACAGTATTAAAGAGCTCATCCTTAACTCACAGTATTAAAGAGCTCATCCTTAACTCACAGAATTAAAGAGCTCATCCTTAACTCACAGTATTAAAGAGCTCATCCTTAACTCACAGAATTAAAGAGCTCATCCTTAACTAACAGTATTAAAGAGCTCATCCTTAACTCACAGTATTAAAGAGCTCATCCTTAACTCACAGAATTAAAGAGCTCATCCTTAACTCACAGTATTAAAGAGCTCATCCTTAACTCACAGAATTAAAGAGCTCATCCTTAACTCACAGAATTAAAGAGCTCATCCTTAACTCACAGTATTAAAGAGCTCATCCTTAACTCACAGAATTAAAGAGCTCATCCTTAACTCACAGTATTAAAGAGCTCATCCTTAACTCACAGTATTAGAGCTCATCCTTAACTCACAGAATTAAAGAGCTCATCCTTAACTCACAGTATTAAAGAGCTCATCCTTAACTCACAGTATTAAAGAGCTCATCCTTAACTCACAGTATTAAAGAGCTCATCCTTAACTCACAGAATGAAAGGGCTCATCCTTAACTCACAGTATTAAAGAGCTCATCCTTAACTCACAGAATTAAAGAACTCATCCTTAACTCACAGAATTAAAGAGCTCATCCTTAACTCACAGTATTAAAGAGCTCATCCTTAACTCACAGAATGAAAGGGCTCATCCTTAACTGACAGTATTAAAGAGCTCATCCTTAACTCACAGTATTAAAGAGCTCATCCTTAACTCACAGAATTAAAGAGCTCATCCTTAACTCACAGTATTAAAGAGCTCATCCTTAACTCACAGTATTAAAGAGCTCATCCTTAACTCACAGTATTAGAACTCATCCTTAACTCACATAATTAAAGAGCTCATCCTTAACTCACATTATTAAAGAGCTCATCCTTAACTCACAGTATTAAAGAGCTCATCCTTACTCACAGTATTAGAGCTCATCCTTAACTCACAGTATAAAAGAGTTCATCCTTAACTCACAGTATTAAAGGGATCATCCTTAACTCACAGTATTAAAGAGCTCATCCTTAACTCACATTATTAAAGAGCTCATCCTTAACTCACAGTATTAAAGAGCTCATCCTTAACTCACAGTATTAGAACTCATCCTTAACTCACAGAATTAAAGAGCTCATCCTTAACTCACAGAATTAAAGAGCTCATCCTTAACTCACAGTATTAAAGAGCTCATCCTTAACTCACAGTATTAAAGAGCTCATCCTTAACTCACAGCATTAAAGGGCTCATCCTTAACTCACAGTATTAAAGGGATCATCCTTGCTCGT
>NC_048579.1:75923289-75960789 GCF_013265735.2 Oncorhynchus mykiss | reverse complement strand
TGACAGATGGTTAAAACGACTCAGGGGACTATGGCTGACAGACTGTTAGTTAAACTCAGGGGACTATGGCTGAAAGACCTTGTAAGTTAGACTCAGGGGACTATGGCTGACAGATTGTTAAAACGACTCAGGGGACTATGGGTGACAGACTGTTATTTAGACTCAGGGGACTACGGCTGACAGACACTGTTAGTTAGACTCAGGGGACTATGGCTGACAGACTGTTAGTTAGACTCAGGGGACTATGGCTGACAGACTGTTAGTTAGACTCAGGGGACTATGGCTGACAGACACTGTTAGTTAGACTCAGGGGACTATGGCTGACAGACTGTTAGTTAGACTCAGGGGACTATGGCTGACAGACTGTTAGTTAGACTCAGAGGACTATGGCTGACAGACTGTTAGTTAGAATCAGGGGACTATGGCTGACAGACTGCCAGTTAGACTCAGGGGACTATGGCTGAAAGACTGTTAGTTAGAATCAGGGGACTATGGCTGACAGACTGCTAGTTAGACTCAGAGGACTATGGCTGACAGACTGTTAGTTAGACTCAGGGGACTATGGCTGACAGACTGTTAGTTAGACTCAGGGGACTATGGCTGACAGACTGTTAGTTAGACTCAGGGGACTATGGCTGACAGACTGTTAGTTAGACTCAGGGGACTATGGCTGACAGACTGTTAAAACAACTCAGGGGACTATGGCTGACAGACTGTTAGTTAGACTCAGGGGACTATGGCTGACAGATGGTTAAAACGACTCAGGGGACTATGGCTGACAGACTGTTAGTTAAACTCAGGGGACTATGGCTGAAAGACCTTGTAAGTTAGACTCAGGGGACTATGTCAGACAGACTGTTAGTTAGACTCAGGGGACTATGGCTGACAGACTGTTAAAACAACTCAGGGGACTATGGCTGACAGACTGTTAGTTAGACTCAGGGGACTATGGCTGACAGATGGTTAAAACGACTCAGGGGACTATGGCTGACAGACTGTTAGTTAAACTCAGGGGACTATGGCTGAAAGACCTTGTAAGTTAGACTCAGGGGACTATGGCTGACAGATTGTTAAAACGACTCAGGGGACTATGGCTGACAGACTGTTATTTAGACTCAGGGGACTACGGCTGACAGACACTGTTAGTTAGACTCAGGGGACTATGGCTGACAGACTGTTAGTTAGACTCAGGGGACTATGGCTGACAGACTGTTAGTTAGACTCAGGGGACTATGGCTGACAGACACTGTTAGTTAGACTCAGGGGACTATGGCTGACAGACTGTTAGTTAGACTCAGGGGACTATGGCTGACAGACTGTTAGTTAGACTCAGAGGACTATGGCTGACAGACTGTTAGTTAGAATCAGGGGACTATGGCTGACAGACTGCCAGTTAGACTCAGGGGACTATGGCTGAAAGACTGTTAGTTAGAATCAGGGGACTATGGCTGACAGACTGCTAGTTAGACTCAGAGGACTATGGCTGACAGACTGTTAGTTAGACTCAGGGGACTATGGCTGACAGACTGTTAGTTAGACTCAGGGGACTATGGCTGACAGACTGTTAGTTAGACTCAGGGGACTATGGCTGACAGACTGTTAGTTAGACTCAGGGGACTATGGCTGACAGACTATTAGTTAGACTCAGGGGACTATGGCTGACAGACTGTTAGTTAGACTCAGGGGACTATGGCTGACAGACACTGTTAGTTAGACTCAGGGGACTATGGCTGACAGACTGTTAGTTAGACTCAGGGGACTATGGCTGACAGACTGTTAGTTAGACTCAGGGGACTATGGCTGACAGACTGTTAATACGACTCAGGGGACTATGGCTGACAGACTGTTAGTTAGACTCAGGGGACTATGGCTGACAGACTGTTAGTTAGACTCAGGGGACTATGGCTGACAGACTGTTAAGACGACTCAGGGGACTATGGCTGACAGACAGACTGTTAATACGACTCAGGGGACTACGGCTGACAGACTGTTAATACGACTCAGGGGACTATGGCTGACAGACTGTTAATACGACTCAGGGGACTATGGCTGACAGACTGTTAGTTAGACTCAGGGGACTATGGCTGACAGAGTGTTAATACGACTCAGGGGACTATGGCTGACAGACTGTTAATACGACTCAGGGGACTATGGCTGACAGACTGTTAGTTAGACTCAGGGGACTATGGCTGACAGAGTGTTAATACGACTCAGGGGACTATGGCTGACAGACTGTTAGTTAGACTCAGGGGACTATGGCTTACCGACACTGTTCTGGATCCAGTTTGCTCAGCTGAATTGCTCACCTAAAATCCTTCTGGAGATGTTGAGGCCTACATTAACGGCCACTTCTTTCCTCAGCTCACATATTATGAGATCAGTAGTATTACTAATATGAGTAGATCAGTAGTATTACTAATAAGAGTAGATCAGTAGTATTACTAATAAGAGTAGACCAGTAGTATTACTAATAAGAGTAGATCAGTTGTATTACTACTAAGAGTAGATCAGTAGTATTACTAATAAGAGTAGATCAGTAGTATTACTAATACGAGTAGATCAGTAGTATTACTACTAAGAGTAGATCAGTAGTATTACTAATAAGAGTAGATCATTAGTATTACTAATAAGAGTAGATCAGTAGTATTACTAATAAGAGTAGATCAGTAGTATTACTAATAAGAGTAGATCAGTAGTATTACTAATAAGAGTAGATCAGTAGTATTACTAATAAGAGTAGATCAGTAGTATTACTAATAAGAGTAGATCAGTAGTATTACTAATAAGAGTAGATCAGTAGTATTACTAATAAGAGTAGATCAGTAGTATTACTACTAAGAGTAGATCAGTAGTATTACCAGTAAGAGTAGATCAGTAGTATTACTAATAAGAGAAGGTCAGTATTAGTTTGATCTCTTCCCTGTTCCTCCATATCTTTCAGTACATCTCCCCTGCATTGAGTTGGGGCTGGTTCTGGGGTTTGCTGCATTGTACAGTACAGTACAGCACAGGCCAATTGTTCTGCTCTCATAAACAGTAGGGAGGCTAGATCTAGGATAAACACCGCTGTTCCACCTGACTGATTGGGGCTGTCTCCTTCTCTTTCTCTCTCACTCTCTCTGTTTTCATCTCTGTATCTCTCTCTGTCTCTCTATCACTCTTCTCTTTCTCTGTCTCGGTCTGTTTTTCTCTGTAGGCCTTATCAATTTGCAAAAGTCAATTCATCTTGACCTTGAGCGACATCACATTGGCAGCACACCATGCCAAACCACCGCTATAGACAGAGAGAGAGAGAGAGAGAGAGAGAGAGAGAGAGAGAGAGAGAGAGAGAGAGAGAGAGAGAGAGAGACAGAGAGAGAGAGAGAGAGAGAGAAAGTGAAAGAAGGAGAGCGAGAAAGAGATAGAGATGGAGAGACAGAGAGAAAGAGAGACATTGATGCTCACAATGACAAAGAAAGTAATTTGGGCTCAAGCACCGCATTAATCATGCTGATCAAATCTGCTGACTGAGGGTGTACAGCATTCAGCCGATGGGGGATGAAAAGAGGAGAGAGAGAGAGAGTACATCCCAAATGCCACCCTATTCCCTATGAAATGCACTACTTTAGACCAGGAACAATAGGGTTCTGGTCAGAAGTTGTGCCCTGTATAGGGAACATGATGCCATTTGGGACTCATCCCTAAGTTATTCCTATTCATTGTCCGTGTATTCAGATGAGACTGATGATTTATCGCCGGGCTTCGGTTCTGAACATCGCCAAAGACAATGGATGGATAGGTTGACTGTGGGATCTGATGGACAGAACTCCCTGTTTGCCTGCCTGTCTGCCTGCATGTCTGCCTGCATGTCTGCCTGCTTGTCTGCCTGCATGTCTGCCTGCCTACCTGTCTGCCTGACTGCGTGCCTGTCTGCCTGCCTACCTACCTGTCTGTCTGCCTACCTACCTACCTGTCTGTCTGCCTGCCTGCCTACCTGCCTACCTGTCTGCCTACCTACCTGTCTGTCTGCCTGCCTGCCTACCTGCCTACCTGTCTGCCTACCTACCTGTCTGCCTACCTACCTGTCTGCCTCTCTGCCTACCTACCTGCCTACCTGTCTGCCTACCTACCTACCTACCTGTCTGCCTGTCTGCCTACCTACCTGTCTACCTGCCTACCTGTCTGCCTACCTACCTGTCTGCCTACCTACCTGTCTGCCTACCTACCTACCTACCTGTCTGCCTGTCTGCCTACCTACCTGTCTGCCTGCCTACCTGTCTGCCTACCTACCTGTCTGCCTGCCTACCTGTCTGCCTACCTACCTGTCTGCCTACCTACCTGTCTGCCTCTCTGCCTACCTACCTGCCTACCTGTCTGCCTACCTACCTACCTACCTGTCTGCCTGTCTGCCTACCTACCTGTCTACCTGCCTACCTGTCTGCCTACCTACCTACCTACCTGCCTACCTGTCTGCCTACCTACCTGTCTGCCTACCTACCTGTCTGCATACCTACCTGCCTACCTGTCTGCCTCTCTGCCTGTCTGTAAACATATTGCATTCTTCACACACATTTTATTTTTGCAAAAAGAGTAGTGTGTAGTTTCAGTAGTTAGCTACACCGCTACATGGTAAAACAGTAGTGTGTAGTTTCAGTAGTTAGCTACACCGCTACATGGTAAAACAGTAGTGTGTAGTTTCAGTAGTTAGCTACATGGTAAAACAGTAGTGTGTAGTTTCAGTAGTTAGCTACACCGCTACATGGTAAAAACAGTAGTGTGTAGTTCCAGTAGTTAGCTACATGGTAAAACAGTAGTGTGTTGTTTCAGTAGTTAGCTACACCTCTACAAGCAGTAGTGTGTAGTTTCAGTAGTTAGCTACACCGCTACATGGTAAAACAGTAGTGTGTAGTTCCAGTAGTTAGCTACATGGTAAAACAGTAGTGTGTAGTTTCAGTAGTTAGCTACACCTCTACATGGTAAAACAGTAGTGTGTAGTTCCAGTAGTTAGCTACATGGTAAAACAGTAGTGTGTAGTTTCAGTAGTTAGCTACACCTCTACAAACAGTAGTGTGTAGTTCCAGTAGTTAGCTACACCGCTACACAGTAAAACAGTAGTGTGTAGTTTCAGTAGTTAGCTACACCTCTACATGGTAAAACAGTAGTGTGTAGTTCCAGTAGTTAGCTACATGGTAAAACAGTAGTGTGTAGTTCCAGTAGTTAGCTACACCTCTACATGGTAAAACAGTAGTGTGTTGTTTCAGTAGTTAGCTACATCGCTACATGGTAAAACAGTAGTGTGTTGTTTCAGTAGTTAGCTACACCTCTACAAACAGTAGTGTGTTGTTTCAGTAGTTAGCTACACTGCTACATGGTAAAACAGTAGTGTGTTGTTTCAGTAGTTAGCTACACCGCTACATGGTAAAACAGTAGTGTGTTGTTTCAGTAGTTAGCTACACCGCTACATGGTAAAACAGTAGTGTGTAGTTCCAGTAGTTAGCTACACCGCTACATGGTAAAACAGTAGTGTGTAGTTCCAGTAGTTAGCTACACCGCTACATGGTAAAACAGTAGTGTGTAGTTCCAGTAGTTAGCTACACCGCTACATGGTAAAACAGTAGTGTGTAGTTCCAGTAGTTAGCTACACCGCTACATGGTAAAACAGTAGTGTGTTGTTTCAGTAGTTAGCTACACCTCTTCAAACAGTAGTGTGTTGT
This sequence comes from Oncorhynchus mykiss, assembly GCF_013265735.2. Taxonomy (NCBI): domain Eukaryota; kingdom Metazoa; phylum Chordata; class Actinopteri; order Salmoniformes; family Salmonidae; genus Oncorhynchus; species Oncorhynchus mykiss. The sequence continues at coordinate 75,955,096 of NC_048579.1, read as the reverse complement.
TTCAGTAGTTAGCTACACCGCTACAAACAGTAGTGTGTTGTTTCAGTAGTTAGCTACACCGCTACAAACAGTAGTGTGTTGTTTCAGTAGTTAGCTACACCGCTACATGGTAAAACAGTAGTGTGTAGTTCCAGTAGTTAGCTACACCGCTACATGGTAAAACAGTAGTGTGTAGTTCCAGTAGTGAGCTACACCGCTACATGGTAAAACAGTAGTGTGTAGTTCCAGTAGTTAGCTACATGGTAAAACAGTAGTGTGTAGTTCCAGTAGTTAGCTACACCGCTACATGGTAAAACAGTAGTGTGTAGTTCCAGTAGTGAGCTACACCGCTACATGGTAAAACAGTAGTGTGTAGTTCCAGTAGTTAGCTACACCGCTACATGGTAAAACAGTAGTGTGTAGTTCCAGTAGTGAGCTACACCGCTACATGGTAAAACAGTAGTGTGTAGTTCCAGTAGTTAGCAGCTACATGACAAAAAAATAAGTATATTTGAATGTAGTTCAGCTACCACCAAGCTACTGCAAAATGGAGTTAAATGAATAGCCGAACAACATGTAGTTCACGACTCCCGAACACTGAACACTCACGCACCAGCGCACACACGCACAATAAATGTTTGGTCATTGAAAACCCCACTCTCATCATTGACGGCCATTAGAGAGAGAGAGAGAGCTGATAGTGTAGCTCGGTCTTGATCCTGCCCTATTATCAAGACCTATAACAGAGCACAGAGTTATGGCCCCGCTCTCCCTCTTCCTCTTTCTCCATACCTCCCTCTTCCTCTCCCTCTTCCTCTTTCTCCATACCTCCCTCTTCCTCTCCCTCTTTCTCCATACCTCCCTCTTCCTCTCCCTCTTCCTCTTTCTCCATACCTCCCTCTTCCTCTCCCTCTTCCTCTTCCTCTCCCTCTTCCTCTTTCTCCATACCTCCCTCTTCCTCTCCCTCTTCCTCTTCATCTCCCTCTTCCTCTCCCTCCTTTTCACAAGGTCATTTCAAAGCACCGGCTGTGTTCATCGCTCTCCTCTCTAGTTCCATTACTAACGGGCCGAATGGGCAGCCATGATTTTCTTCTAAGGAACAAATCACTTTAATTAGGGTCACTGTCACCCTGCCGAGGTAAAGATCCTCCCTGTTCTCTGTTCTCTGTTCTTGTTTGCTGGGTAAAAATTAATTAAATTGGTTGCTAATTAACCTTGTGTCCGTTTAACATAAATATGTCTCCATTAATTTAAATGTCTGCCATGACATGGGATTGGAGGGCTGGATGCTTGAGGGATTGGAGGCTTCGGAGATTAGAGGGTTCGAGGCTTGGGATATTGGAGGCTTGGGAGATTGGAGGTTTGGAGGTTTGGGAGATTGGAGGTTTGGAGGCATGGGAGATTGGAGGCTTGAGGGATTAGAGGTTTGGGAGATTGGAGGCTTGAGGGATTAGAGGTTTGGAGGCTTGGGGGATTTGAGGATTGGGGGATTGGAGGCTTGAGGGATTGGAGGGCTGGAGGCTTGGGAGATTGGAGGCTTGGGGGATTGGAGGATGGGGGATTGGAGGGCTGGAGGTTTGGGAGATTGGATGCTTGGGGGATTGGAGGCTTGAGGGATTGGAGGGCTGGGGGCTTGGGGGATTGGAGGGTTGGAGGCTTGATGGATTGGAGTCTTGGGAGATTGGAGTGTTGGAGGCTTGGGAGAATGGAGGGTTGGAGGCTTGAGGGGTTGGAGGCTTGGGGGATTGGAGGCTTGGGGATTGGAGGCTTGGGGGATTGGAGGCTTGAGGGATTGGAGGGCTGGAGGCTTGGGAGATTGGAGGCTTGGGGGATTGGAGGCTTGAGGGATTGGAGGGCTGGAGGCTTGGGAGATTGGAGGCTTGGAGGATTGGAGGCTTGAGGGATTGGAGGGCTGGGGGCTTGGGGGATTGGAGGGTTGGAGGCTTGATGGATTGGAGGCTTGGGAGATTGGAGGGTTTGAGGTTTGGGAGATTGGAGGGATGGAGGCTTGGGGGATTGGAGACTTGGGGTCGTGGACCAGCAGTTTTTATTGTTGTTACAATCTTGACAGGAATGCCCAATGCTGTATGGTGATTGGTTCTTATCTTTTCTAGAAATCTAGACAATCAAAACGTCCAGTCAAGATGTTACCGTAGGATTAGAGATGGGAGATTAAGATGGCAGGATGTAACATTTCAAAGGATTTCAGGGGGTATTTCTAGACGTGGATATGAATAAATGAAGTCTCTTATCAGACTGATGATATCAAACAGGGCTAACACACGCAGCAGAAGAAACTAACCTCTCACGCTCGCTCCAAAACCTTTGCATTATGCACGCTTATAAAAAAAAGAATGAGGCTGTGTCCCACATAGTTCCCTGTTCCCTATATAGTGCACTACTTTAGACCAGGACCCCATATGACCCATGTGATGGTCATGAAGGTGATACATGACATTACGATATATCAAAGGGACTCCATGAAGGTGGGAGCACAAATCATTCACAACCCCTCAGCAGGTCGGGCCAATAGTCTGAGACGCAGAGAAGAAAGGAGGCCATTTTGGGGTTGATAATGGCATGCTGGTAAAATAGTAAAATGGCCTCAGCAGTACAGTAATTGCGGAGGCTTTCAGGCCTGCTGGCATCTCTCCTGTCAAGCATTTACAACGTTCTTTATTTCATGCTGGAGCTTATCTAATATAAAACACATGGCTGGCTACTCCTGCAGCCTGGCAGCCTGGCAGCCTGGCAGACTGGCAGACTGGCAGCATGGCAGCCTGGCAGCCTGGCAGCATGGCAGCATGGCAGCCTGGCTGTGGGATGGACTGAGACAAGGTTAGGATACTGATTCACCCTCCTACAGCATGGTAGTCTGGCAGCATGGCAGCCTGGCAGCATGGCAGCCTGGCTGTGGGATGGACTGAGACAAGGTTAGGATACTGATTCACCCTTCTACAGCATGGTAGTCTGGCAGCATGGCAGCCTGGCAGCATGGCAGCATGGCAGCATGGCAGCATGGCAGCCTGGCAGCCTGGCAGCATGGCAGCATGGCAGCCTGGCTGTGGGATGGACTGAGACAAGGTTAGGATACTGATTCACCCTCCTACAGCATGGTAGTCTGGCAGCATGGCAGCCTGGCAGCATGGCAGCCTGGCTGTGGGATGGACTGAGACAAGGTTAGGATACTGATTCACCCTTCTACAGCATGGTAGTCTGGCAGCATGGCAGCATGGCAGCCTGGCTGTGGGATGGACTGAGACAAGGTTAGGATACTGATTCACCCTCCTACAGCATGGTAGTCTGGCAGCATGGCAGCCTGGCAGCATGGCAGCCTGGCTGTGGGATGGACTGAGACAAGGTTAGGATACTGATTCACCCTTCTACAGCATGGTAGTCTGGCAGCATGGCAGCCTGGCAGCATGGCAGCCTGGCTGTGGGATGGACTGAGACAAGGTTAGGATACTGATTCACCCTCCTACAGCATGGTAGTCTGGCAGCATGGCAGCCTGGCAGCATGGCAGCCTGGCTGTGGGATGGACTGAGACAGAGTTTGGATACTGATTCACCCTCCTGCAGCATGGCAGCATGGCAGCATGGTAGCCTGCCAGCATGGCAGCATGGCAGCCTGGCAGCATGGCTGTGGGATGGACTGAGACAGAGTTTGGATACTGATTCACCCTCCTGCAGCATGGCAGCATGGCAGCCTGGCAGCATGGCAGCATGGCAGCATGGCAGCCTGGGAGCATGGCAGCATGGCAGCATGGCTGTGGGATGGACTGAGACAGAGTTTGGATACTGATTCACCCTCCTGCAGCATGGCAGCATGGCAGCCTGGCAGCATGGCAGCATGGCAGCATGGCAGCCTGGCAGCATGGCAGCCTGGCAGCCTGGCTGTGGGATGGACTGAGACAGAGTTTGGATACTGATTCACCCTCCTGCAGCATGGCAGCATGGCAGCCTGGCAGCATGGCAGCATGGCAGCATGGCAGCATGGCAGAATGGCAGCATGGCAGCATGGCTGTGGGATGGACTGAGACAGAGTTTGGATACTGATTCACCCTCCTGCAGCATGGCAGCATGGCAGCCTGGCAGCATGGCAGCATGGCAGCATGGCAGCCTGGCAGCCTGGCAGCCTGGCTGTGGGATGGACTGAGACAGAGTTTTGATACTGATTCACCCTTCTGCAGCCTGGCAGCATGGCAGCATGGCAGCCTGGCAGCATGGCAGCATGGCTGCATGGCAGCCTGGCAGCATGGCAGCATGGCAGCATGGCAGCATGGCAGCCTGGCAGCATGGCAGCATGGCAGCATGGCTGTGGGATGGACTGAGACAGAGTTTGGATACTGATTCCCCCTCCTGCAGCATGGCAGCATGGCAGCATGGCAGCCTGACAGCCTGGCAGCCTGGCAGCCTGGCTGTGGGATCGAATAAATCAATCAAATGTATTTATAAAGCCATTCTTACATCAGCTGATGTCACAAAGTGCTGTACAGAAACCCAGACTAAAACCCCCAAACAGCAAGCAATGCAGGTGGCTGTGGGATGGACTGATACGGAGGCTGAATCCTGATTGGCCCTCCTGCAACCTGGCTGGGGGATGGACTAAGATGGAGACTGGATCCTGAGTGGACCTCCTGCAGCATGGCAGCCTGGCTGGGGGATGGACTAAGATGGAGGCTGAATCCTGATTGGACCCCTGCAGCATGGCTGGGGGATGGACTAAGATGGAGACTGGATCCTGATTGGACCCCCTGCAGCGTGGCAGCCTGGCTGGGGGATGGACTAAGATGGAGGCTGAATCCTGATTGGACCCCTGCAGCATGGAAGCCTGGCTGGGGGATGGGCTAAGATGGAGACTGGATCCTGATTGGACCCCCTGCAGCATGGCAGCCTGGCTGGGGGATGGACTAAGATGGAGGCTGAATCCGGATTGGACCCCCTGCAGCATGGAGGCTACCTGCCTCTAACCACTAGGCTACCTGTCTCTAACCACTAGGCTACCTGCCTCTAACCACTAGGCTACCTGCCTCTAACCACTAGACTACGTGCCTCTAACCACTAGGCTACTTGCCTCTAACCACTAGGCTACCTGCCTCCAACCACTAGGCTACCTGCCTCTAACCACTAGGCTACCTGGCTCTAACCACTAGGCTACCTGCCTCTAACCACTAGGCTACCTGCCTCTAACCACTAGGCTACCTGTCTCTAACCACTAGGCTACCTCTCTCTAACCACTAGGCTACCTGTGTCTAACCACTAGGCTACCTGCCTCTAACGACTAGGCTACATGCATCTAAACACTAGACTACATGCCTCTAACCACTAGGCTACATGCCTCTAACCACTAGGCTACCTGTCTCTAACCACTAGGCTACCTGCCTCTAACCACTAGGCTACCTGCCTCTAACCACTAGGCTATGTGCCTCTAACCACTAGACTACGTGCATCTAACCACTAGGCTACCTCTCTCTAACCACTAGGCTACCTGCGTCTAACCACTAGGCTACCTCCCTCTACCCACTAGGCTACATGCCTCTAACCACTAGGCTACCTGCCTCTAACCACTAGACTACACGACTCTAACCACTAGGCTACTTGCCTCTAACCACTAGGCTACCTGCCTCTAAACACTAGGCTACCTGCCTCTAACCACTAGGTTACCTGCCTCTAACCACTTGGCTACATGCATCTAACCACTAGGCTACTTGCCTCTAACCACTAGGCTACCTGCCTCTAACCACTAGGCTACCTGCCTCTAACCACTAGGCCACCTGCCTCTAACCACTAGGCCACCTGCCTCTAACCACTAGGCTACATGCCTCTAACCACTAGGTTACCTGCCTCTAACCACTAGACAATGTGCCTCTAACCACTAGACTACGTGCCTCTAAACACTAGGCTATCTGACTCTAACCACTAGGCTACCTGCCTCTAACCACTAGGCTACCCTGCCTCTAACCACTAGGCTACCTGTCTCTAACCACTAGGCTACCTGCCTCTAACCACTAGGCTACCTGCCTCTAACCACTAGGCTACCTGCCTCTAACCACTAGGCTACCTGACCCTAACCACTAGGCTACCTGACTCTAACCACTAGGCTACCTGCCTTTAACCACTAGACTACGTGCCTCTAACCACTAGGCTACCTGCCTCTAACCACTAGGCTACGTGCCTCTAACCACTAGGCTACCTCTCTCTAACCACTAGGCTACCTGCGTCTAACCACTAGGCTACCTGCCTCTAACCACTAGGCTACCTGCCTCTAACCACTAGGCTACCTGTCTCTAACCACTAGGCTACATGCATCTAACCACTAGACTACATGCCTCTAACCGCTAGGCTACATGCCTCTAACTACTAGGCTACCTGCCTCTAACCACTAGACTGCATGCCTCTAACCACTAGGCTACCTGCCTCTAACCACTAGGCTACCTGCCTCTAACCACTAGGCTACCTCTCTCTAACCACTAGGCTACCTGCCTCTAACCACTAGGCTACCTGCCTCTAACCACTAGGCTACTTGCCTCTAACCACTAGGCTACCTCTCTCTAACCACTAGGCTACCTGCCTCTAACCACTAGGCTACCTGCCTCTAACCACTAGGCTACCTGCCTCTAACCACTAGGCTACCTGCCTCTAACCACTAGGCTACCTGCCTCCCCTACTGAGTGCGTGTATCCTTGGAATGTCTTAATGTGGGTCCAAAATGGCAACCTAAACCCTATATAAGACTAAGATGGAGACTGGATCCTGATTGGACCCCCTGCAGCGTGGCAGCCTGGCTGGGGGATGGACTAAGATGGAGGCTGAATCCTGATTGGACCCCTGCAGCATGGAAGCCTGGCTGGGGGATGGGCTAAGATGGAGACTGGATCCTGATTGGACCCCCTGCAGCATGGCAGCCTGGCTGGGGGATGGACTAAGATGGAGGCTGAATCCGGATTGGACCCCCTGCAGCATGGAGGCTACCTGCCTCTAACCACTAGGCTACCTGTCTCTAACCACTAGGCTACCTGCCTCTAACCACTAGGCTACCTGCCTCTAACCACTAGACTACGTGCCTCTAACCACTAGGCTACTTGCCTCTAACCACTAGGCTACCTGCCTCCAACCACTAGGCTACCTGTGTCTAACCACTAGGCTACCTGCCTCTAACGACTAGGCTACATGCATCTAAACACTAGACTACATGCCTCTAACCACTAGGCTACATGCCTCTAACCACTAGGCTACCTGTCTCTAACCACTAGGCTACCTGCCTCTAACCACTAGGCTACCTGCCTCTAACCACTAGGCTATGTGCCTCTAACCACTAGACTACGTGCATCTAACCACTAGGCTACCTCTCTCTAACCACTAGGCTACCTGCGTCTAACCACTAGGCTACCTCCCTCTACCCACTAGGCTACATGCCTCTAACCACTAGGCTACCTGCCTCTAACCACTAGACTACACGACTCTAACCACTAGGCTACTTGCCTCTAACCACTAGGCTACCTGCCTCTAAACACTAGGCTACCTGCCTCTAACCACTAGGTTACCTGCCTCTAACCACTTGGCTACATGCATCTAACCACTAGGCTACTTGCCTCTAACCACTAGGCTACCTGCCTCTAACCACTAGGCTACCTGCCTCTAACCACTAGGCCACCTGCCTCTAACCACTAGGCCACCTGCCTCTAACCACTAGGCTACATGCCTCTAACCACTAGGTTACCTGCCTCTAACCACTAGACAATGTGCCTCTAACCACTAGACTACGTGCCTCTAAACACTAGGCTATCTGACTCTAACCACTAGGCTACCTGCCTCTAACCACTAGGCTACCCTGCCTCTAACCACTAGGCTACCTGTCTCTAACCACTAGGCTACCTGCCTCTAACCACTAGGCTACCTGCCTCTAACCACTAGGCTACCTGCCTCTAACCACTAGGCTACCTGACCCTAACCACTAGGCTACCTGACTCTAACCACTAGGCTACCTGCCTTTAACCACTAGACTACGTGCCTCTAACCACTAGGCTACCTGCCTCTAACCACTAGGCTACGTGCCTCTAACCACTAGGCTACCTCTCTCTAACCACTAGGCTACCTGCGTCTAACCACTAGGCTACCTGCCTCTAACCACTAGGCTACCTGCCTCTAACCACTAGGCTACCTGTCTCTAACCACTAGGCTACATGCATCTAACCACTAGACTACATGCCTCTAACCGCTAGGCTACATGCCTCTAACTACTAGGCTACCTGCCTCTAACCACTAGACTGCATGCCTCTAACCACTAGGCTACCTGCCTCTAACCACTAGGCTACCTGCCTCTAACCACTAGGCTACCTCTCTCTAACCACTAGGCTACCTGCCTCTAACCACTAGGCTACCTGCCTCTAACCACTAGGCTACTTGCCTCTAACCACTAGGCTACCTCTCTCTAACCACTAGGCTACCTGCCTCTAACCACTAGGCTACCTGCCTCTAACCACTAGGCTACCTGCCTCTAACCACTAGGCTACCTGCCTCTAACCACTAGGCTACCTGCCTCCCCTACTGAGTGCGTGTATCCTTGGAATGTCTTAATGTGGGTCCAAAATGGCAACCTAAACCCTATATAAGACTAAGATGGAGACTGGATCCTGATTGGACCCCCTGCAGCGTGGCAGCCTGGCTGGGGGATGGACTAAGATGGAGGCTGAATCCTGATTGGACCCCTGCAGCATGGAAGCCTGGCTGGGGGATGGGCTAAGATGGAGACTGGATCCTGATTGGACCCCCTGCAGCATGGCAGCCTGGCTGGGGGATGGACTAAGATGGAGGCTGAATCCGGATTGGACCCCCTGCAGCATGGAGGCTACCTGCCTCTAACCACTAGGCTACCTGTCTCTAACCACTAGGCTACCTGCCTCTAACCACTAGGCTACCTGCCTCTAACCACTAGACTACGTGCCTCTAACCACTAGGCTACTTGCCTCTAACCACTAGGCTACCTGCCTCCAACCACTAGGCTACCTGCCTCTAACCACTAGGCTACCTGGCTCTAACCACTAGGCTACCTGCCTCTAACCACTAGGCTACCTGCCTCTAACCACTAGGCTACCTGTCTCTAACCACTAGGCTACCTCTCTCTAACCACTAGGCTACCTGTGTCTAACCACTAGGCTACCTGCCTCTAACCACTAGGCTACATGCCTCTAACCACTAGGCTACCTGCCTCTAACCACTAGGCTACTTGCCTCTAACCACTAGGCTACCTCTCTCTAACCACTAGGCTACCTGCCTCTAACCACTAGGCTACCTGCCTCTAACCACTAGGCTACCTGCCTCCCCTACTGAGTGGGCGTATCCTTGGAATGTCTTAATGTGGGTCCAAAATGGCAACCTAAACCCTATATAATACCTATGGGCCATGCCCTGTCCTGCCCTGCCCTGTCCTGTCCTGTCCTGCCATGTTCTGTCAAGCCCTGTTCTGTCCTGCCCTGCCATGCCCTGTCCTGTCCTGTCTTGTCCTGTCCTGCCCTGTTCTGTCCTGTCCTGTCCTGTCCTGCTCTGCTCTGTCCTGCCCTGCCCTGTTCTATCCTGTCCTGCCCTGCCCTGCCCTGCCCTGTTCTATCCTGTCCTGCCCTGTTCTGTCCTGTCCTGCCCTGTTCTGTCCTGCCCTGTTCTGTCCTGCTCTGCCCTGCCCTGTCCTGTCCTGTCCTGTTCTGTCTTGTCTTGTCTTGTCCTGCCCTGCCCTGCCCTGCCCTGCCCTGCCCTGTCCTGCCCTGTCCTGTCCTGTCCTGTCCTGCCCTGTCCTGTCCTGTGTTTCACTGAGCTGGCAGGACTCACCCAGAACATGGTCATGTAAACCCTATAACAATAATCATTATGCCGTGCAGTAGTCCTCAATGGCACCCTTCTTTTGATCAGGGCCAATAGGGCTCAGGTCAAAAGTAGTGCACTATATAGGGAATAGGGTGCCATTTGGGATATGGGCTCAGGTCTAAAGAAGTGCACTATGTAGGGAATAGGGTGCCATTTGGGATGTAGACTCAGGTCTAAAGAAGTGCACTATGTAGGGAATAGGGTGTCATTTGGGATGCAAGCCCAGGTTGAGTTCAGTTCTGCCTTCTAATGAATATCCCTCAGTCCTCAGTCAACAGAGAGTGAGATGAGCTGCATTATGATGCAATCTCCAACTCGGGGCAATTACCAAATATAATACGATACCTTTTCAACAAGAGAGCAAATATGTTCCAAAAACAATTTTCACTTTGTCACTCAGCACACCACACTCAGCACCGACAGACTGACGTTTGCATTTCTGGAGGGAGGGAGAGAGGGAGAGAGGGAGAGAGGGAGAGAGAGAGAGAGAGAAACTGGGGAACAGTTAATAGGATTTAAAAATGGGATTTAGTATTTTGCATATTCCTCTCCAACAATTTGGGTGAAAATGCAATAAGATTCAAGCTTGGTTCTTTATGAGTTCCCTGGGATCTGGTTCCATTTGGCCCGGTGACGACCAGCATGGCACGAGTCACACTCATCAGCTACTTCATGCCCACTAGAAGGGAGGGAATGGGGAGATGCCATTTACAGAGAGAAGGAGGAGGAGGGTCCACTGACTCTAATGCCAACCTCACGTGTGCCATCTTGTGCCACCGGTAGAAGATTGTCGTAACTTTGTATAACAATGTATCTGTCGAAATGCTACATGTAGAAAGATATTTTGTCTGTTACGGCATAAAATGTGGACCGTTGGGCCGTCCAACCGAGATTTGGGGGACACTGGAACGTCACTGAAAGATTGTCATCCCTCTGAGGATCAGGGAGGGAACTCTCTCCAGCCCGCATGGTAAACTACCCATCCCTTCAGCTTGAGTTGGCACTAAAATAGGATGTTATTTTTCCTCTATACTCTTGTTGTTCTCCAGCAGACAGACGCTGAATCAAAGTGTTTTGATCTCTCCCTTCAATCCCAGTCTGTGTTACAGTGGAGAGAGCTGTGATTACTTCTCTTATAGGACTGTTTTTTTTTTTTAAAAGAGCTCAGATCTAAAACTGACAAAACGGGTTTTTGAAAATCCCATGGATTGAAGTAACAGGAACACCTTAACCGTGGAGTATTGCCCTTTATATCCTGAATGCTGATTGGTTGAAACCGTTATTCCAACCGGTGTCTAAGTCTATGATGTTAAAATGCCTATTTACTCTGTTGCATCTGACTGTCTCATCGGCCCAGCCAGGCAATTTATGAACTTGATCTACGCTATAAAAAGCATCTAGACATTATCTCACATTCTTTTTAGACTAACAGTCAGTTTTCAACAGCGAAGATGTGTATAAACCTTGCTGTCTCTCCGACATTTGCAACATTGTTTCAATATTCAAATTCTATCTCCAGCTGACCCATAGTAATAAACGTGTCGGGAGTCGGGACGAGACAGACAGGCAGGCAACGTTTCTCAGCCAGTTGAAATTATGAATTAGCTGGCATCATTTTATGGATATACAGCTGAAGTCGGACGTTTACATACACCTGAGCCAAATACATTTAAACTCAGTTTTTCACAATTCCTGACATTTAATCCTAGTAAAAAAATCCCTGTTTTAGGTCAGTTAGGATTTATTAACACTTTATTTTAAGAATGTGAAATGTCAGAATAATAGTAGAGAGAATTGATTATTTCAGCTTGTATTTCTTTCATCACATTCCCAGTGGGTCAGAAGTTTACATACACTCAATGAGTATTTGGTAGCATTGCCTTTAAATTGTTTAACTTGGGTCAAACGTTTCGGGATCCCACAATAAGTTGGGTGAATTTTGGCCCATTCCTCCTGACAGAGCTGGTGTAACTGAGTCAGGTTTGTAGGCCTCCTTGCTCAGACACACTTTTTCAGTTCTGCCTACACATTTTCTATAGGACTGAGGTCAGGGCTTTGATGGCCACTCCAATACCTTGACTTTGTTGTCCTTAAGCCATTTTGTCACAACTTTGGAAGTATGCTTGGGGTCATTGTCCATTTGGAAGACCCATTTGCGACCAAGCTTTAACTTCCTGGCTGATGTCTTGAGATGTTGCTTCAATATATCCACATAATTTTCCTCCCTCATGATGCCATCTATTTTGTGAAGTGCACCAGTCTCTCCTGCAGCAAAGCACCCCCACAACATGATGCTTCCACCCCCGTGCTTCACGGTTGGGATGGTGTTCTTCAGCTTGCAAGTCTCCCCCTTTTTCCTCCAAACATAACGATGGTCATTATGGCCAAATAGTTCTATTTTCTTTTCATCAGACCAGAGGACATTTCTCCAAAAAGTAAGATCAGCAAGAATGTAAATAAATACAGGAGGAAAACTGTCTTCCCTTCGGGGAAATCATTTCATTGCTGCATTTAAAGTACAGGATAAAAGGAATCAGCAACACACAACACACACACACACACATCACACACACATACACACACACACACACACACACACACACATCACACACACACACACACACACACACACACATCACACACATCACACACACACACACACCACACGTCTTGAGTCTTTCCCAGCCATCACTGTCATGATGGTGAATTGATGATGCGTCCTGATTGGTGTAGTGTTTCTGTACACTGCAGGAGTTACAACAGGACGGGTGGAACCACCGCTGTCAGACACCACATTATCGACCCACCACTCCGCTTCAGAACGCAGGGAGAAATCCCATCAAATGGCCAGTTGGTGACGGTTGGGGCACGCGTGCATTAGAGTGCATATCCTGCACACGAGCGTGTGTGTGTTTGTGTGTGTCTGTGTATGTGTGTGTGTGTGTGTGTGTGTTGTGTGTGGGCTCCTATATTGACCAGAGAACCTGGCCATGACAGTAATTCAATGAATCAGTCTGCAGAGGAGAGGAGCACAGCTGGTCATTCTCTGTGAGCTAGCTTCCTGTTTACAGAGGAGAGGAGCACGGCTGGTCATTCTCTGTGAGCTAGCTTCCTGTTTACAGAGGAGAGGAGCACGGCTGGTCATTCTCTGTGCTGATCCCCGTCAGGAGGCCCAGGCAGGACCAAACAGAACCCCTCTCCCCTACGGAGACCAGATCTAGAGACCAGACCTAGAGAACAGAGCTAGAGACCAGACCTAGAGACCAGACCTAGAGACCAGGCCTAGAGACCAGGCCTATAGACCAGACCAGACCTAGAGACCAGGCAAGACCTAGAGACCAGACCTAGAGACCAGACCTAGAGACCAGACCAGACCTAGAGACCAGACCTAGAGCCCAGACCTAGAGGCCAGACCTAGAGTCCAGACCTAGAGGCCAGACCTGGAGACCAGACCTAGAGGCCAGACCTAGAGACCAGACCAGACCTAGAGACCAGACCAGACCTAGATACCAGACCTAGAGACCAGATCTAGAGACCAGACCAGACCTAGAGACCAGACCAGACCAGACCTAGAGACCAGACCTAGAGACCAAACCAGACCTAGAAACCAGACCTAGAGACCAGACCTAGAAACCAGACCACACTTAGAGACCAGACCAGACCTAGAGACCAGACCAGACCTAGAGACCAGACCTAGAGACCAGACCTAGAGACCAGACCAGACCTAGAGACCAGACCAGACCAGACCTAGAGACCAGACCTAAAGACCAAACCAGACCTAGAGACCAGACCTAGAGACCAGACCTAGAAACCAGACCAGACCTAGAGACCAGACCAGACCTAGAAACCAGACCAGACCTAGAGACCAGACCAGACCTAGAAACCAGACCAGACTTAGAGACCAGACCAGACCTAGAGACCAGACCAGACCTAGAGACCAGACCTAGAGACCAGACTAGACCTAGATTCCAGACCTAGAGACCAGACTAGACCTAGAGACCAGACCTAGAGACCAGACCTAGAGACCAGACCAGACCTAGAGACCAGACCAGACCAGACCTAGAGACCAGACCAGACCTAGAGACCAGACCTAGTCATCTGTGTTTGTCTCTAGGTCATCTGTGTTTGTCTCTAGGTCATCTGTGTTTGTCTCTAGGTCATCTGTGTTTGTCTCTAGGTCATCTGTGTTTGTCTCTAGGTCATCTGTGTTTGTCTCTAGGTCATCTGTGTTTGTCTCTAGGTCATCTGTGTTTGCCTCTAGGTCATCTGTGTTTGTCTCTAGGTCATATGTGTTTGTCTCTAGGTCATATGTGGGGGCGGTAGGTAGCCTAGTGGTTAGAGCGTTGGACTAGTAACTGAAAGGTTGCTAGATTGAATCCCCGAGCTAACAAGGTAAAAATCTGTTGTTTTGCCCCTGAACAGGCAGTTAACCCACCGTTCCTAGACATCATTGTAAATAAGAATTTGTTCTTAACTGACTTGCCTTGTTAAATGTATAACCTTTATTTAACCAGGCAAGTCAGTTAGGAACAAATTCGTACGTATATCCCAACCCACTGACAGGCCACTGACAAACCACTGACAACCCACTGACAACCCACTGACAACCCACTGACAACCCACTGACAACCCACTGACAGGCCACTGAAAACCCACTAACAACCCACTGACAACTCACTAACAACCCACAGACAGCCCACTGACAGGCCACTGACAACCCACTGACAACTCACTTGTTCGTCCAGTATGATTTGAGAGGCCCAGCGTTGTTCGTCCAGTATGATTTGAGAGGCCCAGCGTTGTTCGTCCAATATGATTTGAGAGGCCCAGCGTTGTTCGTCCAATATGATTTGAGAGGCCCAGCGTTGTTCGTCCAGTATGATTTGAGAGGCCCAGAGTTGTTCGTCCAGTATGATTTGAGAGGCCCAGCGTTGTTCGTCCAGTATGATATGAGAGGCCCAGCGTTGTTCGTCCAGTATGATTTGAGAGGCCCAGCGTTGTTCGTCCAGTATGATTTGAGAGGCCCAGCGTTGTTCATCCAGTATGATTTGAGAGGCCCAGCGTTGTTCGTCCAGTATGATTTGAGAGGCCCAGCGTTGTTCGTCCAGTATGATTTGAGAGGCCCAGCGTTGTTCGTCCAGTATGATTTGAGAGGCCCAGCGTTGTTCGTCCAGTATGATTTGAGAGGCCCAGCGTTGTTCGTCCAGTATGATTTGAGAGGCCCAGCGTTGTTCGTCCAGTATGATTTGAGAGGCCCAGCGTTGTTCGTCCAGTATGATTTGAGAGGCCCAGCGTTGTTCGTCCAGTATGATTTCAGAGGCCCAGCGTTGTTCGTCCAGTATGATTTGAGAGGCCCAGCGTTGTTCGTCCAGTATGATTTGAGAGGCCCAGCGTTGTTCGTCCAGTATGATTTGAGAGGCCCAGCCTTGTTCGTCCAGTATGATTTGAGAGGCCATTACACTTGAGTGACAGTTTCAGAACACAAAACAATCTTTAATGGAAAAGTTTCAGCGTGCGAGACTCACTTCTGGACAGACTTAACAAGAAGAGACAGTAAAATGGGAGGGGAGACAGGACAGGAGAAGACAGACTGGGGGGAGACAGGACAGGAGAAGACAGACTTTACAAGAAGAGACAGTAAACTGGGAGGGGAGACAGGACAGGAGAAGACAGACTGGGGGGAGACAGGACAGGAGAAGACAGACTTTACAAGAAGAGACAGTAAACTGGGAGGGGAGACAGGACAGGAGAAGACAGACTGGGGGGAGACAGGACAGGAGAAGACAGACTTTACAAGAAGAGACAGTAAACTGGGAGGGGAGACAGGACAGGAGAAGACAGACTGGGGGGAGACAGGACAGGAGAAGACAGACTTTACAAGAAGAGACAGTAAAATGGGGCGGAGACAGGACAGGAGAAGACAGACTTAACAAGAAGAGACAGTAAACTGGGAGGGGAGACAGGACAGGAGAAGACAGACTGGGGGGAGACAGGACAGGAGAAGACAGACTTTACAAGAAGAGACAGTAAAATGGGAGGGGAGACAGGACAGGAGAAGACAGACTGGGGGGAGACAGGACAGGAGAAGACAGACTTTACAAGAAGAGACAGTAAAATGGGGCGGAGACAGGACAGGAGAAGACAGACTTAACAAGAAGAGACAGTAAAATGGGGGGAGAGACAGGACAGGAGAAGACAGTCTTGGGGATTTGGGGAAAGGCTAATGTTGTGTTTTTAAGTGGGGGGAGAGACAGGACAGGAGAAGACAGACTGGGGGATTTGGGGAAAGGCTAATGTTGTGTTTTTAAGTGGGGGGAGAGACAGGACAGGAGAAGACAGACTGGGGGATTTGGGGAAAGGCTAATGTTGTGTTTTAAGTGCTGAAGAAGACAATACATTAGCAGATGGAGAACAAGACGTCTCTTTGGGAGAAACAGGAACAACAAGGGATCCCAAACTGCTTAACACCTTTTGAATAATTCACCCACTGAGTTGTTTTATACATATTTTCCCTCCGTAGTGCAATTAAACCAAACCTGACAGGATTACCTAATTTCACTGAGTCCAATTAAACCAAACCTGACAGAATTACCTAATTTCACTGAGTCCAATTAAACCAAACCTGACAGAATGACCTAATTTCACTGAGGCTGTGTCCCAAATGACAGCCTACTTCCTACATAGTATAGACACTCTATTCCCTACATAGTATAGACACTCTATTCCCTACATAGTATAGACACTCTATTCCCTACATAGTATAGACACTATATTCCCTACATAGTATAGATACTCTATTCCCTACATAGTATAGACACTCTATCCCCTACATAGTATAGACACCCTATTCCCTACATAGTATAGACACTCTATAGTATAGACACCCTATTCCCTACATAGTATAGACACCCTATTCCCTACATAGTATAGACACTCTATAGTATAGACACCCTATTCCCTACATAGTATAGACACTCTATCCCCTACATAGTATAGACACTCTATAGTATAGACACCCTATTCCCTACATAGTATAGACACCCTATTCCCTACATAGTATAGACACTCTATAGTATAGACACCCTATTCCCTACATAGTATAGACACTCTATTCCCTACATAGTATAGACACTCTATCCCCTACATAGTATAGACACTCTATAGTATAGACACCCTATTCCCTACATAGTATAGACACCCTATTCCCTACATAGTATAGACACTCTATAGTATAGACACCCTATTCCCTACATAGTATAGACACTCTATTCCCTACATAGTATAGACACCCTATTCCCTACATAGTATAGACACCCTATTCCCTACATAGTATAGACACTCTATAGTATAGACACCCTATTCCCTACATAGTATAGACACTCTATAGTATAGACACTCTATTCCCTACATAGTATAGACACCCTATCCCCTACATAGTATAGACACTCTATAGTATAGACACCCTATTCCCTACATAGTATAGACACCCTATTCCCTACATAGTATAGACACTCTATAGTATAGACACCCTATTCCCTACATAGTATAGACACTCTATTCCCTACATAGTATAGACACTCTATTCCCTACATAGTATAGACACTCTATAGTATAGACACTCTATTCCCTACATAGTATAGACACCCTATTCCCTACATAGTATAGACACTCTATAGTATAGACACCCTATTCCCTACATAGTATAGACACCCTATTCCCTACATAGTATAGACACTCTATAGTATAGACACCCTATTCCCTACATAGTATAGACACTCTATTCCCTACATAGTATAGACACTCTATTCCCTACATAGTATAGCCACTCTATTCCCTACATAGTATAGACACTCTATAGTATAGACACTCTATTCCCTACATAGTATAGATACTCTATTCCCTACATAGTATAGACACTCTATAGTATAGACACTCTATTCCCTACATAGTATAGACACTCTATAGTATAGACACTCTATTCCCTACATAGTATAGACACTCTATAGTATAGACACCCTATTCCCTACATAGTATAGACACTATATAGTATAGACACTCTATTCCCTACATAGTATAGACACTCTATTCCCTACATAGTATAGACACCCTATTCCCTACATAGTATAGCCACTCTATTCCCTACATAGTATAGACACTCTATAGTATAGACACTCTATTCCCTACATAGTATAGACACCCTATTCCCTACATAGTATAGACACTCTATTCCCTACATAGTATAGACACTCTATAGTATAGACACTCTATTCCCTACATAGTATAGACACTCTATTCCCTACATAGTATAGACACTCTATAGTATAGACACTCTATTCCCTACATAGTATAGACACTCTATTCCCTACATAGTATAGACACTCTATAGTATAGACACTCTATTCCCTACATAGTATAGACACCCTATTCCCTACATAGTATAGACACTCTATTCCCTACATAGTATAGACACTCTATAGTATAGACACTCTATTCCCTACATAGTATAGACACTATATAGTATAGACACTCTATTCCCTACATAGTATAGACACTCTATTCCCTACATAGTATAGACACCCTATTCCCTACATAGTATAGACACTCTATAGTATAGACACTCTATTCCCTACATAGTATAGACACTCTATTCCCTACATAGTATAGACACTCTATAGTATAGACACTCTATTCCCTACATAGTATAGACACTATATAGTATAGACACTCTATTCCCTACATAGTATAGACACTCTATTCCCTACATAGTATAGACACTCTATTCCCTACATAGTATAGACACTCTATTCCCTACATAGTATAGACACTCTATAGTATAGACACCCTATTCCCTACATAGTATAGACACCCTATTCCCTACATAGTATAGACACTCTATAGTATAGACACCCTATTCCCTACATAGTATAGACACTCTATTCCCTACATAGTATAGACACTCTATCCCCTACATAGTATAGACACTCTATAGTATAGACACTCTATTCCCTACATAGTATAGACACTATATAGTATAGACACTCTATTCCCTACATAGTATAGACACTCTATTCCCTACATAGTATAGACACTCTATTCCCTACATAGTATAGACACCCTATTCCCTACATAGTATAGACACTCTATAGTATAGACACCCTATTCCCTACATAGTATAGACACCCTATTCCCTACATAGTATAGACACTCTATAGTATAGACACCCTATTCCCTACATAGTATAGACACTCTATTCCCTACATAGTATAGACACTCTATAGTATAGACACTCTATTCCCTACATAGAATAGACACCCTATTCCCTACATAGTATAGACACTCTATAGTATAGACACCCTATTCCCTACATAGTATAGACACTCTATAGTATAGACACTCTATAGTATATACACTCTATAGTATAGACACCCTATTCCCTACATAGTATAGACACTCTATAGTATATACACTCTATAGTATAGACACCCTATTCCCTACATAGTATAGACACTCTATAGTATATACACTCTATAGTATAGACACTCTATTCCCTACATAGTATAGACACTCTATAGTATAGACACTCTATAGTATAGACACTCTATAGTATAGACACTCTATAGTATAGACACTCTATAGTATAGACAATCTATAGTATATACACTCTATAGTATAGACACTCTATTCCCTACATAGTATAGACACTCTATAGTATAGACACTCTATAGTATAGACACTCTATAGTATAGACACTCTATAGTATAGACACTCTATAGTATAGACACTCTATAGTATATACACTCTATTCCCTACATAGTATAGACACCCTATTCCCTACATAGTATATACACTCTATAGTATAGACACCCTATTCCCTACATAGTATAGACACTCTATAGTATAGACACCCTATTCCCTACATAGTATAGACACTCTATCCCCTACATAGTATAGACACTCTATAGTATAGACACCATATTCCCTACATAGTATAGACACTCTATTCCCTACATAGTATAGACACTCTATTCCCTACATAGTATAGACACTCTATAGTATAGACACTCTATTCCCTACATAGTATAGACACCCTATTCCCTACATAGTATAGACACTCTATTCCCTACATAGTATAGACACTATATTCCCTACATAGTATAGACACCCTATTCCCTACATAGTATAGACACTATATTCCCTACATAGTATAGACACTATATTCCCTACATAGTATAGACACTCTATTCCCTACATAGTATAGACACTCTATAGTATAGACACCCTATTCCCTACATAGTATAGACACTATATTCCCTACATAGTATAGACACTCTATTCCCTACATAGTATAGACACTCTATAGTATAGACACTCTATTCCCTACATAGTATAGACACTCTATAGTATAGACACCCTATTCCCTACATAGTATAGACACTATATTCCCTACATAGTATAGACACTCTATTCCCTACATAGTATAGACACTCTATAGTATAGACACTCTATTCCCTACATAGTATAGACACTCTATTCCCTACATAGTATAGACACTCTATTCCCTACATAGTATAGACACTATATTCCCTACATAGTATAGACACTATATTCCCTACATAGTATAGACACTCTATTCCCTACATAGTATAGACACTCTATAGTATAGACACTCTATTCCCTACATAGTATAGACACTATATTCCCTACATAGTATATACACTCTATAGTATAGACACTCTATTCCCTACATAGTATAGACACTCTATTCCCTACATAGTATAGACACTATATTCCCTACATAGTATAGACACTCTATAGTATAGACACTATATTCCCTACATAGTATAGACACTATATTCCCTACATAGTATAGACACTCTATTCCCTACATAGTATAGACACTATATTCCCTACATAGTATAGACACTATATTCCCTACATAGTATAGACACTCTATTCCCTACATAGTATAGACACTCTATAGTATAGACACCCTATTCCCTACATAGTATATACACTCTATAGTATAGACACCCTATTCCCTACATAGTATAGACACTATATTCCCTACATAGTATAGACACTCTATAGTATAGACACTCTATTCCCTACATAGTATAGACACTATATTCCCTACATAGTATAGACACTCTATAGTATAGACACTATATTCCCTACATAGTATAGACACTCTATAGTATAGACACCCTATTCCCTACATAGTATAGACACTATATTCCCTACATAGTATAGACACTCTATTCCCTACATAGTATAGACACTATATTCCCTACATAGTATAGACACTCTATAGTATAGACACTATATTCCCTACATAGTATAGACACTATATTCCCTACATAGTATAGACACTCTATTCCCTACATAGTATAGACACTATATTCCCTACATAGTATAGACACTCTATTCCCTACATAGTATAGACACTCTATTCCCTACATAGTATAGACACTCTATAGTATAGACACTCTATTCCCTACATAGTATAGACACTCTATTCCCTACATAGTATAGACACTCTATTCCCTACATAGTATAGACACTCTATTCCCTACATAGTATAGACACTCTATTCCCTACATAGTATAGACACTCTATTCCCTACATAGTATAGACACTCTATTCCCTACATAGTATAGACACTCTATTCCCTACATAGTATAGACACTCTATTCCCTACATAGTATAGACACTCTATTCCCTACATAGTATAGACACTCTATTCCGTACATAGTATAGACACTCTATTCCCTACATAGTATAGACACTCTATTCCCTACATAGTATAGACACTCTATAGTATAGACACTCTATTCCCTACATAGTATAGACACCCTATTCCCTACATAGTATAGACACTCTATAGTATAGACACTATATTCCCTACATAGTATAGACACTCTATTCCCTACATAGTATAGACACTATATTCCCTACATAGTATAGACACTCTATTCCCTACATAGTATAGACACTCTATTCCCTACATAGTATAGACACTCTATAGTATAGACACTCTATTCCCTACATAGTATAGACACCCTATTCCCTACATAGTATAGACACTCTATAGTATAGACACTCTATTCCCTACATAGTATAGACACCCTATTCCCTACATAGTATAGACACTCTATTCCCTACATAGTATAGACACTCTATAGTATAGACACTCTATTCCCTACATAGTATAGACACTCTATTCCCTACATAGTATAGACACTCTATAGTATAGACACTCTATTCCCTACATAGTATAGACACTCTATAGTATAGACACTATATTCCCTACATAGTATAGACACCCTATTCCCTACATAGTATAGACACTCTATAGTATAGACGCCCTAATCCCTACATAGTAGACACTATATAGTATAGACACTATATTCCCTACATAGTATAGACACTCTATTCCCTACATAGTATAGACACCCTGTTCCCTACATAGTATAGACACTCTATTCCCTACATAGTATAGACACTCTATTCCCTACATAGTATAGACACTATATTCCCTACATAGTATAGACACCCTGTTCCCTACATAGTATAGACACTCTATTCCCTACATAGTATAGACACTCTATTCCCTACATAGTATAGACACTCTATTCCCTACATAGTATAGACACTATATTCCCTACATAGTATAGACACTCTATTCCCTACATAGTATAGACACTCTATAGTATAGACACTCTATTCCCTACATAGTATAGACACTATATTCCCTACATAGTATAGACACCCTATTCCCTACATAGTATAGACACTCTATTCCCTACATAGTATAGACACTCTATAGTATAGACACTCTATTCCCTACATAGTATAGACACTATATTCCCTACATAGTATAGACACCCTGTTCCCTACATAGTATAGACACTCTATAGTATAGACACTCTATTCCCTACATAGAATAGACACCCTATTCCCTACATAGTATAGACACTCTATAGTATAGACACCCTATTCCCTACATAGAATAGACACCCTATTCCCTACATAGTATAGACACTCTATAGTATAGACACTCTATTCCCTACATAGAATAGACACCCTATTCCCTACATAGTATAGACACTCTATAGTATAGACACTCTATTCCCTACATAGTATAGACACCCTATTCCCTACATAGTATAGACACTCTATAGTATATACACTCTATAGTATAGACACCCTATTCTCTACATAGTATAGACACTCTATAGTATATACACTCTGTTCCCTACATAGTATAGACACTCTATAGTATAGACACTCTATTCCCTACATAGTATAGACACCCTATTCCCTACATAGTATAGACACTCTATAGTATATACACTCTATAGTATAGACACCCTATTCTCTACATAGTATAGACACTCTATAGTATATACACTCTATAGTATAGACACCCTATTCCCTACATAGTATAGACACTCTATAGTATATACACTCTATAGTATAGACACCCTATTCCCTACATAGTATAGACACTCTATAGTATATACACTCTATAGTATAGACACCCTATTCCCTACATAGTATAGACACTCTATTCCCTACATAGTATAGACACTCTATTCCCTACATAGTATATACACTCTATTCCCTACATAGTATAGACACTCTATCCCCTACATAGTATAGACACCCTATTCCCTACATAGTATAGACACTCTATAGTATAGACACTCTATTCCCTACATAGTATAGACACTATATAGTATAGACACTCTATCCCCTACATAGTATAGACACCCTATTCCCTACATAGTATAGACACTCTATCCCCTACATAGTATAGACACTCTATTCCCTACATAGTATATACACTCTATTCCCTACATAGTATAGACACTCTATCCCCTACATAGTATAGACACTCTATTCCCTACATAGTATATACACTATATTCCCTACATAGTATAGACACCCTATTCCCTACATAGTATAGACACTCTATAGTATAGACACCCTATTCCCTACATAGTATAGACACTCTATAGTATAGACACCCTATTCCCTACATAGTATAGACACCCTATTCCCTACATAGTATATACACTATATTCCCTACATAGTATAGACACTCTATTCCCTACATAGTATAGACACTCTATCCCCTACATAGTATAGACACTCTATCCCCTACATAGTATAGACACTCTATAGTATATACACTCTATTCCCTACATAGTATAGACACCCTATTCCCTACATAGTATAGACACTCTATAGTATAGACACCCTATTCCCTACATAGTATAGACACCCTATTCCCTACATAGTATAGACACCTATTCCCTACATAGTATAGACACCCTATTCCCTACACAGTATAGATCCTAGACTTCCTGACGGGCCGCCCCCAGGTGGTAAGGGTAGGTAACAACACATCCACAACGCTGATCCTCAACATGGGGGCCCCTCAGGGGTGCGTGCTCAGTCCCCTCCTGTACTCCCTGTTCACTCACGGCTATATGGCCAGGCACGACTCCAGCACCATCATTAAGTTTGCAGACGACACAACAGTGGTAGGCCTGATCACCGACAACGACGAGACAGCCTATAGGGAGGTGGTCAGAGACCTGGTTGTGTGGTGCCAGGACAATAATCTCTCCCTCAATGTGATCAAGACCAAGGAGATGATTGTGGACTTCAGGAAAAGGAGGACCGAGCACGCCCTCATTCTCATCCACAAGGTTGTAGTGGAGCAGGTTGAGAGCTTCAAGTTCCTTGGAGTCCACATCACCAACAATCTAACATGGTCCAAACACACCAAGACAGTCGTGAAGAGGACACCACAAAACATATTCCCCCTCAGGAGACTAAAACGATTTGGCATGGGTCCTCAGATCCTCAAACGGTTCTACAGCTGCACCATCGAGAGCATCCTGACTGGTTGCATCACCGCCTGGTATGGCAACAGCTCCACCTCCGACCGCAAAGCACTGCAGAGGGTAGTCCGTACGGCCAAGTACATCACTGGGGCCGAGCTTCCTGCCATCCAGGACCTCTATACCAGGCGATGTCAGAGGAAGGCCCAGTACATCACTGGGGCCGAGCTTCCTGCCATCCAGGACCTCTATACCAGGCGGTGTCAGAGGAAGGCCCAGTACATCACTGGGGCCGAGCTTCCTGCCATCCAGGACCTCTATACTAGGCGGTGTCAGAGGAAGGCCCAGTACATCACTGGGGCCGAGCTTCCTGCCATCCAGGACCTCTATACCAGGCGGTGTCAGAGGAAGGCCCAGTACATCACCGGGGCCGAGCTTCCTGCCATCCAGGACCTCTATACCAGGCGGTGTCAGAGGAAGAACCTAAAAATGGTCAAAGACTCCAGTCATAGACTGTTCTCTCTGCTACCGCACGGCAAGCGGAACCGGAGCGCCACGTCTAGATCCAGGACGCTTCCAAACAGAAAATGTTGATTTGATCTCCACGGACCCCTAGGGGGCCGCAGACCCCAGGTTGACTACCCCTTGCTCTAAAGAAGAGGGTCCAGTCAGTGCATACCACTAGCCATCTACCTTTGGTACAACAAGTGTCAGATAAATGCAAATAGGAGCTGCTACCACTCACAACGTAATATAGCTTCAGGACTGTCATCGTATACTCACTAAAGACAAGTGTGGCCAATTCCCCAGCGGACAGTGTTTCAGGTCTGCTGAACAGCACCACCAAGTGGCAGTAATGCGACATTACAAACGGAATGACGGGTATGTAAATTACGCCCTGTACTTTGAGAGGCCAACTGATAATGATAGGACAGAGCACTCGCATGAAAACGCATGGGAGACATGCCTGAATACATGAGAACACATGGGAGACATGCCTGAATACACACAACACATGGGAGACATGCCTGAATACATGAAAACACATGGGAGACATGCCTGAATACATGAAAACACATGGGAGACATGCCTGAATACACACAACACATGGGAGACATGCCTGAATACATGAGAACACATGGGAGATATGCCTGAATACATGAGAACACATGGGAGACATGCCTGAATACACACAACACATGGGAGACATGCCTGAATACATGAGAACACATGGGAGATATGCCTGAATACATGAGAACACATGGGAGACATGCCTGGATACATGAGAACACATGGGAGACATGCCTGAATATATGACAACACATGGGAGACATGCCTGAATACACACAACACATGGGAGACATGCCTGAATACACACAACACATGGGAGACATGCCTGAATACATGAGAACACATGGGAGACATGCCTGAATACACACAACACATGGGAGACATGCCTGAATACATGAGAACACATGGGAGACATGCCTGAATACATGACAACACATGGGAGACATGCCTGAATACATGAGAACACATGGGAGACATGCCTGAATACATGAGAACACATGGGATACATGCCTGAATACATGACAACACATGGGAGACATGCCTGAAAACATGAGAACACATGGGAGACATGCCTGAATACATGAGAACACATGGGAGACATGCCTGAATACATGAGAACACATGGGAGACATGCCTGAATACATGAGAACACATGGGAGACATGCCTGAATACATGAGAACACATGGGAGACATGCCTGAATACATGAGAACACATGGGAGACATGCCTGAATACATGAGAACACATGGGAGACATACCTGAATACATGAGAACACATGGGAGACATGCCTGAATACATGACAACACATGGGAGACATGCATGAATACACACAACACATGGGAGACATGCCTGAATACATGAGAACACATGGGAGACATGCCTGAATACATGAGAACACATGGGAGACATGCCTGAATACATGAGAACACATGGGAGACATGCCTGAATACATGAGAACACATGGGAGACATGCCTGAATACATGAGAACACATGGGAGACATGCCTGAATACATGACAACACATGGGAGACATGCCTGAATACATGAGAACACATGGGAGACATGCCTGAATACATGAGAACACATGGGAGACATGCTTGAATACACACAACACATGGGAGACATGCCTGAATACATGAGAACACATGGGAGACATGCCTGAATACATGAGAACACATGGGAGACATGCCTGAATACACACAACACATGGGAGACATGCCTGAATACATGAGAACACATGGGAGACATGCCTGAATACACACAACACATGGGAGACATGCCTGAATACATGAGAACACATGGGAGACATGCCTGAATACACACAACACATGGGAGACATGCCTGAATACATGAGAACACATAGGGCCAAGGTTGAACATCTGAGTCTTTACAAGGCTAGATTATTCACCTAAATTGACTCTGCAGTGAACTGACAGCATTAGGACAGAGAGAGAGAGAGAGGAGTGGGTAGAGGGGGGGGGTAGAGGGGGTGGTAGAGGGATAGAAGGACAGACAGAGTAGAAAGGCATCAAGAGAGAGAGAGAGAGAGAGAGAGAGAGAGAGAGAGAGAGAGATAGGAGGACAAACAGAGTAGAAAGCATCAGGGGAGAGAGAGAGAGAGAGAGAGAGAGAGAGAGAGAGAGAGAGAGAGAATCATCTATTAAAGACTACCAGAACCCACTGGATTATCCAATTACATTGAATGAGTTACAGGACAAAATAAAAACCCTCCAACCCAAAAAGGCCTGTGGTGTTGATGGTATCCTCAATGAAATGATCAAATATACAGACAACAAATTCCAATTGGCTATACTAAAACTCTTTAACATCATACTTAGCTCTGGCATCTTCCCCAATATTTGGAACCAAGGACTGATCACCCCAATCCACAAAAGTGGAGACAAATTTGACCCCAATAACTACCGTGGAATATGTGTCAACAGTAACCTTGGGAAAATCCTCTGCATTATTATTAACAGCAGACTCGTACATTTCCTCAATGAAAACAATGTACTGAGCAAATGTCAAATTGGCTTTTTACCAAATTACCGTACAACAGACCATGTATTCACCCTGCACACCCTAATTGACAACCAAACAAACCAAAACAAAGGCAAAGTCTTCTCATGCTTTGTTGATTTCAAAAAAGCCTTCGACTCAATCTGGCATGAGGGTCTGCTATACAAACTGATGGAAAGTGGTGTTGGGGGTAAAACATAGGACATTATAAAATCCATGTACACAAACAACAAGTGTGCGGTTAAAATTGGCAAAAAACACACACATTTCTTCACACAGGGTCGTGGGGTTAGACAGGGATGCAGTTTAAGCCCCACCCTCTTCAACATATATATCAACGAATTGGCGCGGGCACTAGAAAAGTCTGCAGCACCCGGCCTCCCCCTGCTAGAATCCGAAGTCAAATGTCTGCTGTTTGCCGATGATCTGGTGCTTCTGTCACCAACCAAGGAGGGCCTACAGCAGCACCTAGATCTTATGCACAGATTCTGTCAGACCTGGGCCCTGACAGTAAATCTCAGTAAGACCAAAATAATGGTGTTCCAAAAAAGGTCCAGTCACCAGGACCACAAATACAAATTCAATCTAGACACTGTTGCCCTAGAGCACACAAAAAACTATACATACCTTGGCCTAAACATCAGCGCCACAGGTAACTTCCACAAAGCTGTGAACGATCTGAGAGACAAGGCAAGAAGGGCATTCTATGCCATCAAAAGAAACATAAATTTCAACATACCAATTAGGATTTGGCTAAAAATACTTGAATCAGTCATAGAGCCCATTGCCCTTTATGGTTGTGAGGTCTGGGGTCCGCTCACCAACCAAGACTTCACAAAATGGGACAAACACCAAATTGAGACTCTGCACGCAGAATTCTGCAAAAATATCCTCCGTGTACAACGTAGAACACCAAATAATGCATGCAGAGCAGAATTAGGCCGATACCCACTAATTATCAAAATCCAGAAAAGAGCCGTTAAATTCTACAACCACCTAAAAGGAAGTGATTCACAAACCTTCCATAACAAAGCCATCACCTACAGAGAGATGAACCTGGAGAAGAGTCCCCTAAGCAAGCTGGTCCTGGGGCTCTGTTCACAAACACAAACACACCCTACAGAGCCCCAGGACAACAGCACAATTAGACCCAACCAAATCAAGAGAAAACAAAAAGATAATTACTTGACACATTGGAAAGAATTAACAAAAAAACAGAGCAAACTAGAATGCTATTTGGCCCTAAACAGAGAGTACACAGCGGCAGAATACCTGACCACTGTGACTGACCCAAAATTAAGGAAAGCTTTGACTATGTACAGACTCAGTGAGCATAGCCTTGCTATTGAGAAAGGCCGCCGTAGGCAGACATGGCTCTCAAGAGAAGACAGGCTATGTGCTCACTGCCCACAAAATGAGGTGGAAACTGAGCTGCACTTCCTAACCTCCTGCCCAATGTATGACCATATTAGAGAGACATATTTCCCTCAGATTACACAGATCCACAAAGAATTCGAAAACAAATCCAAATTTGAAAAACTCCCATATCTACTGGGTGAAATTCCACAGTGTGCATCACAGCAGCAAGATTTGTGACCTGTTGCCACGAGAAAAGGGCAACCAGTGAAGAACACACACCATTGTAAATACAACCCATATTTATGCTTATTTATTTTATCTTGTGTCCTTTAACCATTTGTACATTGTTAAAACACTGTATATATATATATAATATGACATTTGTAATGTCTTTACTGTTTTGAAACCTCTGTATGTGTAATGTTTACTGTTAATTTTTGTTGTTTTTCACTTTATATTTTCACTTTGTATGTTGTCTACCTCACTTGCTTTGGCAATGTTAACACATGTTTCCCATGCCAATAAAGCCCTTGAATTGAAATTGAATTGAGAGAGAGATAGGAGGACAAACAGAGTAGAAAGCATCAGGGGAGAGAGAGAGAGAGAGAGAGAGAGAGAGAGAGAGAGAGAGAGAGAGAGAGAGAGGGATAGGAGG
The DNA here is from genome assembly GCF_013265735.2 of Oncorhynchus mykiss. Taxonomy (NCBI): domain Eukaryota; kingdom Metazoa; phylum Chordata; class Actinopteri; order Salmoniformes; family Salmonidae; genus Oncorhynchus; species Oncorhynchus mykiss. The sequence goes on along the minus strand of NC_048579.1, from coordinate 75,925,302 downwards.
ACAGACAGAGTAGAACGCATCAGGAGAGAGTCGTTGAGTGTCTGTCAGTCTCCTAATGGAGAGGGGAGAAACATCAGAAGCTTCAATAACAACCCAGTCACTTTCACAGCCACAGCCATTCTCACAGCCTCCGCATCCTAATGCTGCATCTCAGGGCCTACTGTGGGTAAAGCATGCCATCTAGTGAGGATTCTGTGTCTCCAAATATTCTGTATGTGTAATGTTTACTGTTTATTTCACTTTTGTATATTGTCTACCTCACTTGCTTTGGCAATGTTAACACATGTTTCCCATGCCAATAAAGCCCCTTGAATTGAATTGAATTGAGAGAGAGAGACAGAGAGAGAGAGAGAGAGAGAGAGAGAGAGAGAATGAGAGAGACAGAGAGAGAGAGCGAGAGAGAGAGAGAGAGAGAGAGAGAGAGAGAGCGCGAGAGAGAGAGAGAGAGAGAGAGAAACAGAGAGAGGTCAGGAAAACTATGCACGATGATATATAGCATACTGGATGGAGTCATTTACAACCCAACATCAGGCTTGATAGCTTTCTCTCTACCTGGGTTTTACTGTGTTGTATTGATCTGTCTGTCTGTCTTTCTCTCTGACTGGGTTTTACTGGGTTTAATTCATCTGTCTGTCTGTCTTTCTCTCTGACTGGGTTTAATTCATCTGTCTGTCTTTCTCTCTGACTGGGTTTAATTCATCTGTCTGTCTGTCAGTCTTTCCCTCTGACTGGGTTTAATTCATCTGTCTGTCTGTCTTTCTCTCTACCTGTGTTTTACTGTGTTGTATTGATCTGTCTGTCTGTCTGTCTTTCTCTCTGACTGGGTTTTACTGGGTTTAATTCATCTGTCTGTCTGTCTTTCTCTCTGACTGGGTTTAATTCATCTGTCTGTCTGTCTTTCTCTCTGACTGGGTTTAATTCATCTGTCTGTCTGTCTTTCTCTCTACCTGTGTTTTACTGTGTTGTATTGATCTGTCTGTCTGTCTGTCTTTCTCTCTGACTGGGTTTTACTGGGTTTAATTCATCTGTCTGTCTGTCTTTCTCTCTGACTGGGTTTTACTGGGTTTAATTCATCTGTCTGTCTGTCTGTCTTTCTCTCTGACTGGGTTTAATTCATCTGTCTGTCTGTCTTTCTCTCTGACTGGGTTTAATTAATCTGTCTGTCTGTCTTTCTCTCTACCTGTGTTTTACTGTGTTGTATTGATCTGTCTGTCAGTCTTTCTCTCTGACTGGGTTTTACTGGGTTTAATTCATCTGTCTGTCTGTCTTTCTCTCTGACTGGGTTTAATTCATCTGTCTGTCTGTCTGTCTTTCTCTCTGACTGGGTTTAATTCATCTGTCTGTCTGTCTTTCTCTCTGACTGGGTTTAATTCATCTGTCTGTCTGTCTTTCTCTCTGACTGGGTTTAATTCATCTGTCTGTCTGTCAGTCTTTCCCTCTGACTGGGTTTTACTGGGTTTAATTCATCTGTCTGTCTGTCTTTCTCTCTGACTGGGTTTAATTCATCTGTCTGTCTGTCAGTCTTTCTCTCTGACTGGGTTTTACTGGGTTTAATTCATCTGTCTGTCTGTCTTTCTCTCTGACTGGGTTTAATTCATCTGTCTGTCAGTCTTTCTCTCTGACTGGGTTTAATTCATCTGTCTGTCTGTCTTTCTCTCTGACTGGGTTTAATTCATCTGTCTGTCTGTCTTTCTCTCTACCTGTGTTTTACTGTGTTGTATTGATCTGTCTGTCTGTCTGTCTTTCTCTCTGACTGGGTTTTACTGGGTTTAATTCATCTGTCTGTCTGTCTTTCTCTCTGACTGGGTTTTACTGGGTTTAATTCATCTGTCTGTCTGTCTTTCTCTCTGACTGGGTTTAATTCATCTGTCTGTCTGTCTTTCTCTCTGACTGGGTTTAATTCATCTGTCTGTCTGTCAGTCTTTCTCTCTGACTGGGTTTAATTCATCTGTCTGTCAGTCTTTCTCTCTGACTGGGTTTTACTGGGTTTAATTCATCTGTCTGTCTGTCTGT
>NC_048579.1:75883289-75918289 GCF_013265735.2 Oncorhynchus mykiss | reverse complement strand
GACAGTAGGAGGACAGGTAAATCACTAGACCAGTGACAGTAGGAGGACAGGTGATTCACTAGACCAGTGACAGTAGGAGGACATGTAAATCACTAGACCAGTGACAGTAGGAGGACAGGTGATTCACTAGACCAGTGACAGTAGGAGGACAGGTACATCACTAGACCAGTGACAGTAGGAGGACAGGTAAATCACTAGAACAGTGACAGTAGGAGGACAGGTAAATCACTAGAACAGTGACAGTAGGAGGACATGTAAATCACTACACCAGTGACAGTAGGAGGACAGGTAAATCACTAGAACAGTGACAGTAGGAGGACAGGTAAATCACTACACTGGTGACATTAGGAGGACAGGTAAATCACTAGACCAGTGACAGTAGGAGGACAGGTACATCACTAGACCAGTGACAGTAGGAGGACAGGTACATCACTAGACCAGTGACAGTAGGAGGACAGGTACATAACTAGACCAGTGACAGTAGGAGGACAGGTAAATCACTAGACCAGTGACAGTAGGAGGACAGGTACATCACTAGACCAGTGACAGTAGGAGGACAGGTAAATCACTAGACCAGTGACAGTAGGAGGACAGGTGATTCACTAGACCAGTGACAGTAGGAGGACAGGTAAATCACTAGACCAGTGACAGTAGGAGGACAGGTAAATCACTAGACCAGTGACAGTAGGAGGACAGGTGAATCACTAGACCAGTGACAGTAGGAGAACAGGTGAATCACTGCACTGGTGACATTAGGAGGACAGGTAAATCACTAGAACAGTGACAGTAGGAGGACAGGTAAATCACTAGACCAGTGACAGTAGGAGGACAGGTAAATCACTAGACCAGTGACAGTAGGAGGACAGGTAAATCACTAGACCAGTGACAGTAGGAGGACAGGTGAATCACTAGACTAGTGACAGTAGGAGGACATGTAAATCACTAGACCAGTGACAGTAGGAGGACAGGTGATTCACTAGACCAGTGACAGTAGGAGGACAGGTACATCACTAGACCAGTGACAGTAGGAGGACAGGTAAATCACTAGACCAGTGACAGTAGGAGGACAGGTAAATCACTAGACCAGTGACAGTAGGAGAACAGGTGAATCACTGCACTGGTGACATTAGGAGGACAGGTAAATCACTAGAACAGTGACAGTAGGAGGACAGGTAAATCACTAGAACAGTGACAGTAGGAGGACAGGTAAATCACTAGAACAGTGACAGTAGGAGGACATGTAAATCACTACACCGGTGACAGTAGGAGGACAGGTAAATCACTAGACCAGTGACAGTAGGAGGACAGGTGATTCACTAGACCAGTGACAGTAGGAGGACATGTAAATCACTAGACCAGTGACAGTAGGAGGACAGGTGATTCACTAGACCAGTGACAGTAGGAGGACAGGTACATCACTAGACCAGTGACAGTAGGAGGACAGGTAAATCACTAGAACAGTGACAGTAGGAGGACAGGTAAATCACTAGAACAGTGACAGTAGGAGGACATGTAAATCACTACACCAGTGACAGTAGGAGGACAGGTAAATCACTAGAACAGTGACAGTAGGAGGACAGGTAAATCACTACACTGGTGACATTAGGAGGACAGGTAAATCACTAGAACAGTGACAGTAGGAGGACAGGTAAATCACTACACTGGTGACATTAGGAGGACAGGTAAATCACTAGAACAGTGACAGTAGGAGGACAGGTAAATCACTACACTGGTGACATTAGGAGGACAGGTAAATCACTAGAACAGTGACAGTAGGAGGACAGGTAAATCACTACACTGGTGACATTAGGAGGACAGGTAAATCACTAGAACAGTGACAGTAGGAGGACAGGTAAATCACTAGAACAGTGACAGTAGGAGGACATGTAAATCACTAGACCAGTGACAGTAGGAGGACAGGTAAATCACTAGACCAGTGACAGTAGGAGGACAGGTGAATCACTGCACTGGTGACATTAGGAGGACAGGTAAATCACTAGAACAGTGACAGTAGGAGGACATGTAAATCACTAGACCAGTGACAGTAGGAGGACAGGTACATCACTAGAACAGTGACAGTAGGAGGACATGTAAATCACTAGAACAGTGACAGTAGGAGGACAGGTAAATCACTAGAACAGTGACAGTAGGAGGACATGTAAATCACTAGACCAGTGACAGTAGGAGGACAGGTAAATCACTAGACCAGTGACAGTAGGAGGACAGGTACATCACTAGACCAGTGACAGTAGGAGGACATGTAAATCACTAGAACAGTGACAGTAGGAGGACAGGTAAATCACTAGACCAGTGACAGTAGGAGGACAGGTACATCACTAGAACAGTGACAGTAGGAGGACAGGTAAATCACTAGAACAGTGACAGTAGGAGGACAGGTAAATCACTAGACCAGTGACAGTAGGAGGACAGGTACATCACTAGACCAGTGACAGTAGGAGGACAGGTAAATCACTAGAACAGTGACAGTAGGAGGACAGGTGAATCACTGCACTGGTGACATTAGGAGGACAGGTAAATCACTAGAACAGTGACAGTAGGAGGACAGGTAAATCACTACACTGGTGACAGTAGGAGGACAGGTAAATCACTAGAACAGTGACAGTAGGAGGACAGGTAAATCACTAGAACAGTGACAGTAGGAGGACAGGTAAATCACTACACTGGTGACAGTAGGAGGACAGGTAAATCACTAGAACAGTGACAGTAGGAGGACATGTAAATCACTACACCGGTGACAGTAGGAGGACAGGTACATCACTAGACCAGTGACAGTAGGAGGACAGGTAAATCACTAGACCAGTGACAGTAGGAGGACAGGTAAATCACTAGACCAGTGACAGTAGGAGGACAGGTAAATCACTAGAACAGTGACAGTAGGAGGACATGTAAATCACTACACCGGTGACAGTAGGAGGACAGGTAAATCACTAGACCAGTGACAGTAGGAGGACAGGTAAATCACATAATCAGAAGGAAGTGAGGATAGAGGATGTGAGGAATGGAGGACAGATGAGTGGAGAACGAGCCACACGCTACGTAGAGAAACCAGGAAGTGAGTTTCCCTGAGAGAGAATGTCTGTGTAGTCGTGTCCTCAGTCAGCGGGTGGCAGTGTTCAGTCCACTGGTAGAATATAGAATAGACTGTCCAATGTAAAATGTTAAACTGGAAACAGAACGGTTGTTTCTGCTGTCATCAACACTATTGGATGAAGGAGGAATTAGAACTGATGAAACGTCTCCTGTTCCAGCCACCCGGGATAGATCTATCCTCTCCTGCCAAACGGCAGGTTATTCCAACAACACACACACACACACACACACACACACACACACACACACACACACACACACACACACACACACACACACTCCACGGCAACAAAAGAGCAACATCCAGCTCAGCTCTTCCATTTCAAGGCCGGCGAGGGTCTGGACCCGCTGGGATTAAAAGAAGGAAAGTGTTCCCAGAGCCAGTAAGGAAACTCTCAGCTGCAGTGCCACTATCCCACCCAGAGAACACATTATCTCCAGGGACAGAAAGAGCTTAGTCAGACAGAGACAGAAGAGATAAAGAGAGAGATACGTGGGGAGAAAGAAAGAGAGAGAGAGGTGGGGAGAGAGAGAGAGAGAGAGGGGGAGAAAGAAAGAGAGAGAGAGAGAGAGAGAGAGAGAGGTGGGGAGAGAGGTGGGGAGAAAGAAAGATAGAGAGAGAGGTGGGGAGAAAGAAAGAGAGAGAGAGAGAGAGAGAGAGAGAGAGAGAGAGTTGGGGAGAAAGAAAGAGAGAGAGAGAGAGAGAGAGAGAGAGAGTTGGGGGGATAGAGAGAGAGTGAGAGAGGTGGGGAGAGAGGTGGGGAGAAAGAAAGATAGAGAGAGAGGTGGGGAGAAAGAAAGAGAGAGAGAGAGAGAGAGAGAGAGAGAGAGAGAGAGTTGGGGGGATAGAGAGAGAGTGAGAGAGGTGGGGAGAGAAAGAGAGGTGGGGAGAAAGAGAGAGAGAGAGAGAGGATGTATGGAGGATAGAGATAGAAGTTATTTGCAGGTCTTTAATAGAGGGAATTATAACAGCACCCACGTTGTGGCAGGGTGCCAAGCAGCAAACTACAATCCCCCAAACCCTACTCTACCATACCTCACACACACACACATGCACGTGCACGCGCACGCGCACACGCACACACACACACGCACACGGCCCAGCGCTTTCCAATCTGTTCCTCAGACCTGCTGTAATGTCTACACTTCCCCAAACCTCACTAGAGCATCCAATCTGTTCCTCAGACCTGCTGTAATGTCTACACTTCCCCAAACCTCACTAGAGCATCCAATCTGTTCCTCAGACCTGCTGTAATGTCTACACTTCCCCAAACCTCACTAGAGCATCCAATCTGTTCCTCAGACCTGCTGTAATGTCTACACTTCCCCAAACCTCACTAGAGCATCCAATCTGTTCCTCAGACCTGCTGTAATGTCTACACTTCCCCAAACCTCACTAGAGCATCCAATCTGTTCCTCAGACCTGCTGTAAAGTCCCCTAGCCCTTACTCCCTATCCCCTATCCCCTACACCCTATCCACTAGCCCTAACACCCTTACTCCCTATCCCCTACACCCTATCCACTAGCCCTTACTCCCTATCCCCTACACCCTACCCTAGCACTTACTCCCTATCCCCTAGCTCTTACTCCCTATACCCTAGCCCTATCCCCTAGCCCTTACCCCCTATACCCTATCCCTTACTCCCTATCCCCTAGCTCTTACTCCCTATCCCCTAGCCCTATCCCCTAGCCCTTACCCCCTATACCCTATCCCTTACTCCCTATCCCCTAGCCCTACACCCTATCCCTTACTCCCTATCCCCTATCCCCTATACCCTATCCCATAGCCCTTACTCCCTATACCCTACAACCTATCCCCTAGCACTTACTCCCTATCCCCTAGCCCTTTCTCCCTATCCCCTAAGTCGTACACCCTATCCCCTAACTCTTACTCCCTATCAACTAGCCCTTATACCCTATCCCCTAGCCCTTACTCCCTGTCCCCTAGCTCTTACTCCCTATCACCTAGCTCTTCATTCCTATCCCCTAGCCCTTACTCCCTATCCCATAAGTATTACACCCTATCGCCTAACTCTTACTCCCTATCTACTAGCCCTTACTCCCTATCCCCTAGCTCTTACTCCCTAGCCACTAGCCCTTAGCATTCTCACATAGGTGTTTCTTTTGTCCAGGTGGGAAAGGGCAGTGTGGAGTGCAATAGAGATTGCATCATCTGTGGATCTGTTAGGGCGGTATACAAATTGGAGTGGGTCTAGGGTTTCTGGGATAATGGTGTTGATGTGAGCCATGACCAGCCTTTCAAAGCACTTCATGGCTACAGATGTGAGTGCTACGGGGCGGTAGTCATTTAGAGAGGTTACCTTGACGTTCTTGGGCACAGGGACTATGGTGGTCTGCTTGAAACGTGTATGGTTTTACAGACTGGGTCAGGGGAGAGGTTGAACATCTCAACGAATGGAATAGTATCACTGCAGGCTGGCAGGCTGGCTGCTTGGCAGCTTGGCACTGTCACTGTGCCTCTGCCTGGAGATAGCAGGGGTATAAGGGACAGATGCCTGTTTGGAGCCGGGTGATAGATGCCAGGGACATGATAGAACCAGACGTCGCCTCCGGAGAGGAGAAGAGGAGGGCAGGTGGCTGAGAATGGAGTGATAGAGGGAGGATGAAGAAGTGTAGAGGCTGTGAGGTGTCGGAGCAGAACAGAGATCCACACTAAGGAAGGATCTGCTGGGGACTGTCAGGCTAGTAAACATTAGTCACTGGACTCATCCATTCTGCTAGGGACTGTTAGGCTGGTAAACATTAGTCACTGGACTCATTCATTCTGCTGAGGACTGTCAGGCTGGTAAACATTAGTCACTGGACTCATCCATTCTGCTGGGGACTGTTAGGCTGGTAAACATTAGTCACTGGACTCATCCATTCTGCTGGGGACTGTCAGGCTGGTAAACATTAGTCACTGGACTCACCCATTCTGCTAGGGACTGTTAGGCTGGTAAACATTAGTCACTGGACTCATCCATTCTGCTAGGGACTGTTAGGCTGGTAAACATTAGTCACTGGACTCATCCATTCTGCTAGGGACTGTTAGGCTGGTAAACATTAGTCACTGGACTCATCCATTCTGCTGGGGACTGTTAGGCTGGTAAACATTAGTCACTGGACTCATCCATTCTGCTAGGGACTGTCAGGCTGGTAAACATTAGTCACTGGACTTATCCATTCTGCTTGGGACTGCTAGACTGGTAAACATTAGTCACTGGACTCATCCATTCTGCTGGGGACTGTTAGGCTGGTAAACATTAGTCACTGGACTCATCCATTCTGCTGGGGACTGTTAGGCTGGTAAACATTAGTCACTGGACTCATCCATTCTGCTGGGGACTGTTAGGCTGGTAAACATTAGTCACTGGACTCATCCATTCTGCTGGGGACTGTCAGGCTGGTAGAACAGAGCATGAGTTGACCTACTGTATGTTATCTGGCTATGCTGCGTACCAAACATAGGCTGTAGGCTTGTTCATTTAGAAGACATTATTATATGATTTTATAGTAATATAGAAAGGTTATATTTCCCGTTCCTGAGTGAGTGCGTATATGAAGAGGCTATGTGTAAAAATGATCATTTGAAACAGGTACTATATACTAGATTTATAAAGGTTTTATAAAAACAACATGTGTTTAATATGAGCTGCTGAGAAACACATAGTAACAGCTGGGATCCTGCAGCCTCTCGCTGGGTGGCAAGTGATATTCTGTCCAAACTCTGTATGCCGTGGACTCTCCAACCCTGTTCCTGCAACTACCCAGTACTCTGTATGCCGTGGGTCCTCCAACCCTGTTCCTGCATCTACCCAGTACTCTGTATGCCGTGGGTCCTCCAACCCTGTTCCTGCAGCTACCCAGTACTCTGTATGCCGTGGGCTCTCCGACCCTGTTCCTGTATCTACCCAGTACTCTGTATGCCGTGGACTCTCCGACCCTGTTCCTGCAGCTACCCAGTACTCTGTATGCCGTGGACTCTCTGACCCTGTTCCTGTATCTACCCAGTACTCTGTATGTCGTGGGCTCTCCGACCCTGTTCCTGTATCTACCCAGTACTCTGTATGCCGTGGACTCTCCGACCCTGTTCCTGCAGCTACCCAGTACTCTGTATGTCGTGGGTTCTCCGACCCTGTTCCTGCAGCTACCCATTACTCTGTATGTCATGGGCTCTCCGACCCTGTTCCTGTATCTACCCAGTACTCTGTATGCCGTGGACTCTCCGACCCTGTTCCTGCAGCTACCCAGTACTCTGTATGTCGTGGGCTCTCCGACCCTGTTCCTGCAGCTACCCAGAGCTTCATTTGGGAAACCAAGTAAAAAATATTTTTTTCGGGAAACATCGATAGTAAAATGTTTTCACAACAAAACATATTTCATTAAACTGTTGACAGGCCCTTCTCTCTGCATGCTGGACAAAGGAACGAAGAAGAGAGAGGAGGAGATGGAAAACACACGGAGGTGAGATATTGTAGCTAAAGGTAATGTATAACGCTACAATGATTTTAATTCAGGTGTTTTTCTGGTGCTTGGGCTCATACATAGGGCTATGCTTCTGCATAAGCTACAATATGTGTATTGGTGTTTTGAATGAATCATCACTTTAGAAATCGCTTTCCATTTCATTGTGTTAGGCTCCGAAACAACATCCACAACGACCATGTGTTCCACTCAGTTTCAACCTGCTGTTGAACTTCTTTCTTCAAATTGATCATCACAGTGAGGTGATGTTATAAAAGCAGGATACTGTTTGGATGATCCGTGTTTGATGTGATTTTAGATTGTATTTTGCATTGATGTCAGAGTGGTTAGACGAACAATAGAGCCCTGAGTACCAGGCCATTACAACCTGATGGAGGAACAATAGAGCCCTGAGTACCAGGCCATTAGGACCTGATGGAGGGACAATAGAGACCTGAGTACCAGGCCATTAGAACCTGATGGAGGGACAAGAGCCCTGAGTACCAGGCCATTACAACCGGATGGAGGAACAATAGAGCCCTGAGTACCAGGCCATTAGGACCTGATGGAGGAACAATAGAGCCCTGAGTACCAGGCCATTAGGACTTGCTGGTAGTTAGAGCCCTGAGTACCAGGCCATTAGGACTTGCTGGTAGTTAGAGCCCTGAGTACCAGGCCATTAGCTGGTCGTTAGCGATATGGGTACTAACAACGCATGTCTTGAGTGTAGAAGAGGAGATCACAGTGACTCAAACAATCATGTGGAACTTGACTGCGTTCCTGACTAACGACTGTCGGTGTGACGGTAATATGGTCCTGACAACAGCCCTACATGACGCCACAGTGGGAATCACCCCCTAAGTAAGACCCACCACGGAAAAGTAATTAACTTCAAAACTACACACACTTCCTAGACACCTCCTATTCAAGTCAGTTCAACATTCCATTCAGACAGACACACACACACACACACACACACACACACACACACACACACACACACACACACACACACACACACACACACACACACCGTTAATATGAGTTGATCCACTGCAGTGGAGAGAGAGAACCGTTACTATAGAGATGAGTTGATCCACTACAGTGTTACTATAGAGATGAGTTGATCCACTACAGTGTTACTATAGAGATGAGTTGATCCACTACAGTGTTACTATAGAGATGAGTTGATCCACTACAGTGTTACTATAGCGATGAGTTGATCCACTACAGTGTTACTATAGCGACGAGTTGATCCACTACAGTGTTACTATAGAGATGAGTTGATCCACTACAGTGTTACTATAGAGATGAGTTGATCCACTACAGTGTTACTATAGCGATGAGTTGATCCACTACAGTGTTACTATAGAGATGAGTTGATCCACTACAGTGTTACTATAGAGATGAGTTGATCCACTACAGTGTTACTATAGCGATGAGTTGATCCACTACAGTGTTACTATAGCGACGAGTTGATCCACTACAGGGATTAAGAGCAGCAGAACCTCATCTTCTTCTCCTGACTACTTTACATAATCCTCTTAAAGCAGAGCCTCACTCCTTACAGAATATTCTCTCACTATAGACCTCTGTAGTATTTAATATAGACCTCTGGAGTATTTAATATAGACCTGTAGAGTATTTAATATAGACCTCTGTAGTGTTTAATATAGACCTGTAGAGTATTTAATATAGACCTGTAGAGTATTTAATATAGACCTGTAGAGTATTAATATAGACCTCTGGAGTATTTAATATGGACCTCTGTAGTATTTAATATAGACCTGTAGAGTATTTAATATAGACCTCTGGAGTATTTAATATAGACCTCTGGAGTATTTAATATAGACCTCTGGAGTATTTAATATAGACCTCTAGAGTATTTAATATAGACCTGTAGAGTATTTAATATAGACCTGTAGAGTATTTAATATGGACATGTAGAGTATTTAATATAGACCTCTGGAGTATTTAATATGGACATGTAGAGTATTTAATATAGACCTGTATATTATTAATATAGACCTGTAGAGTATTTAACATAGACCTCTAGAGTATTTAATATAGACCTCTGGAGTATTTAATATAGACCTGTAGAGTATTTAATATAGACCTCTGGAGTATTTAATATAGACCTCTGGAGTATTTAATATAGACCTCTAGAGTATTTAATATAGACCTCTGGAGTATTTAATATAGACCTCTGGAGTATTTAATATAGACCTGTATATTATTAATATAGACCTGTAGAGTATTTAACATAGACCTCTGGAGTATTTAATATAGACCTCTAGAGTATTTAATATAGACCTCTGGAGTATTTAATATAGACCTCTAGAGTATTTAATATAGACCTGTAGAGTATTTAATATAGACATGTAGAGTATTTAATATAGACCTCTGGAGTATTTAATATAGACCTGTAGAGTATTTAATATAGACCTGTAGAGTATTTAATATAGACCTCTGGAGTATTTAATATAGACCTCTGGAGTATTTAATATAGACCTCTGGAGTATTTAATATATACCTCTGGAGTATTTAATATAGACCTCTGGAGTATTTAATATAGACCTGTATATTATTAATATAGACCTGTAGAGTATTTAACATAGACCTCTGGAGTATTTAATATAGACCTCTAGAGTATTTAATATAGACCTCTGGAGTATTTAATATAGACCTCTAGAGTATTTAATATAGACCTGTAGAGTATTTAATATAGACCTGTAGAGTATTTAATATAGACCTCTGGAGTATTTAATATATACCTCTGGAGTATTTAATATAGACCTCTGGAGTATTTAATATAGACCTCTGGAGTATTTAATATAGACCTGTAGAGTATTTAATATAGACCTCTGGAGTATTTAATATAGACCTGTAGAGTATTTAATATAGACCTGTAGAGTATTTAATATGGACATGTAGAGTATTTAATATAGACCTGTAGAGTATTTAATATAGACCTGTAGAGTATTTAATATAGACCTGTAGAGTATTTAATATAGACCTGTAGAGTATTTAATATAGACCTGTAGAGTATTTAATATAGACCTCTGGAGTATTTAATATGGACATGTAGAGTATTTAATATAGACCTCTGGAGTATTTAATATAGACCTGTAGAGTATTTAATATAGACCTCTGCAGTATTTAATATAGACCTGTAGAGTATTTAATATAGACCTGTATATTATTAATATGGACCTGTAGAGTATTTAATATAGACATGTAGAGTATTTAATATAGACCTCTGGAGTATTTAATATAGACCTGTATATTATTAATATAGACCTGTAGAGTATTTAATATAGACCTGTAGAGTATTTAATATAGACCTGTAGAGTATTTAATATAGACCTGTAGAGTATTTAATATAGACCTGTAGAGTATTTAATATAGACCTCTGGAGTATTTAATATAGACCTGTAGAGTATTAATATAGACCTGTATATTATTAATATGGACCTGTAGAGTATTTAATATAGACCTCTGGAGTATTTAATATGGACATGTAGAGTATTTAATATAGACCTCTGGAGTATTTAATATAGACCTCTGGAGTATTTAATATAGACCTGTAGAGTATTTAATATAGACCTGTAGAGTATTTAATATAGACCTCTGGAGTATTTAATATAGACCTCTGGAGTATTTAATATGGACCTGTAGAGTATTTAATATAGACCTGTAGAGTATTTAATATAGACCTCTGGAGTATTTAATATAGACCTGTATATTATTAATATAGACCTGTAGAGTATTTAATATAGACATGTAGAGTATTTAATATAGACCTGTAGAGTATTTAATATAGACCTCTGGAGTATTTAATATAGACCTGTAGAGTATTTAATATAGACCTCTGGAGTATTTAATATAGACCTCTGGAGTATTTAATATAGACCTGTAGAGTATTTAATATAGACCTCTGGAGTATTTAATATAGACCTCTGGAGTATTTAATATAGACCTCTGGAGTATTTAATATAGACCTGTATATTATTAATATAGACCTGTAGAGTATTTAATATAGACCTCTGGAGTATTTAATATGGACATGTAGAGTATTTAATATAGACCTCTGGAGTATTTAATATGGACATGTAGAGTATTTAATATAGACCTGTAGAGTATTTAATATAGACCTCTGGAGTATTTAATATAGACCTGTAGAGTATTTAATATAGACCTGTAGAGTATTTAATATAGACATGTAGAGTATTTAATATAGACCTGTAGAGTATTTAATATAGACCTCTGGAGTATTTAATATAGACATGTAGAGTATTTAATATAGACCTCTGGAGTATTTAATATAGACCTGTAGAGTATTTAATATAGACCTCTGGAGTATTTAATATAGACATGTAGAGTATTTAATATAGACCTCTGGAGTATTTAATATAGACCTGTATATTATTAATATAGACCTGTAGAGTATTTAATATAGACCTGTAGAGTATTTAATATAGACATGTAGAGTATTTAATATAGACCTGTGGAGTATTTAATATAGACCTGTAGAGTATTTAATATAGACCTGTAGAGTATTTAATATGGACATGTAGAGTATTTAATATAGACCTCTGGAGTATTTAATATAGACATGTAGAGTATTTAATATAGACCTCTGGAGTATTTAATATAGACCTGTAGAGTATTTAATATAGACCTGTAGAGTATTTAATATAGACCTCTGGAGTATTTAATATAGACCTGTATATTATTAATATAGACCTGTAGAGTATTTAATATAGACATGTAGAGTATTTAATATAGACCTGTGGAGTATTTAATATAGACCTCTGGAGTATTTAATATAGACCTGTAGAGTATTTAATATAGACCTGTAGAGTATTTAATATAGACCTGTAGAGTATTTAATATAGACCTCTGGAGTATTTAATATAGACCTCTGGAGTATTTAATATAGACCTCTGGAGTATTTAATATAGACCTGTATATTATTAATATAGACCTGTAGAGTATTTAACATAGACCTCTAGAGTATTTAATATAGACCTGTAGAGTATTTAATATAGACCTGTAGAGTATTTAATATAGACCTCTGGAGTATTTAATATAGACCTCTGGAGTATTTAATATAGACCTGTAGAGTATTAATATAGACCTCTGGAGTATTTAATATAGACCTCTGGAGTATTTAATATAGACCTGTAGAGTATTTAATATAGACCTGTAGAGTATTAATATAGACCTCTGGAGTATTTAATATAGACCTCTGGAGTATTTAATATAGACCTGTATATTATTAATATAGACCTGTAGAGTATTTAATATAGACCTCTGGAGTATTTAATATGGACATGTAGAGTATTTAATATAGACCTCTGGAGTATTTAATATAGACCTGTAGAGTATTTAATATAGACCTCTGGAGTATTTAATATAGACCTCTGGAGTATTTAATATAGACCTGTATATTATTAATATAGACCTGTAGAGTATTTAACATAGACCTCTAGAGTATTTAATATAGACCTGTAGAGTATTTAATATAGACCTGTAGAGTATTTAATATAGACCTCTGGAGTATTTAATATAGACCTCTGGAGTATTTAATATAGACCTGTATATTATTAATATAGACCTGTAGAGTATTTAACATAGACCTCTAGAGTATTTAATATAGACCTCTAGAGTATTTAATATAGACCTGTAGAGTATTTAATATAGACCTCTGGAGTATTTAATATGGACATGTAGAGTATTTAATATAGACCTCTGGAGTATTTAATATAGACCTCTAGAGTATTTAATATAGACCTCTGGAGTATTTAATATGGACATGTAGAGTATTTAATATAGACCTCTGGAGTATTTAATATAGACCTCTGGAGTATTTAATATGGACATGTAGAGTATTTAATATAGACCTCTGGAGTATTTAATATAGACCTGTAGAGTATTTAATATAGACCTCTGTAGTGTTTAATATAGACCTGTAGAGTATTTAATATAGACCTCTGGAGTATTTAATATGGACATGTAGAGTATTTAATATAGACCTCTGGAGTATTTAATATAGACCTCTGGAGTATTTATTATAGACCTCTAGAATATTTAATATGGACATGTAGAGTATTTAATATAGACCTCTGGAGTATTTAATATAGACCTGTAGAGTATTTAATATAGACCTCTGGAGTATTTAATATGGACCTCTGGAGTATTTAATATAGACCTCTGGAGTATTTAATATAGACCTGTAGAGTATTTAATATAGACCTCTGTAGTATTTAATATAGACCTGTAGAGTATTTAATATAGACCTCTGTAGTATTTAATATAGACCTCTGGAGTATTTAATATAGACCTGTAGAGTATTTAATATAGACCTGTAGAGTATTTAATATAGACCTCTGGAGTATTTAATATAGACCTGTATATTATTAATATAGACCTGTAGAGTATTTAATATAGACATGTAGAGTATTTAATATAGACCTGTGGAGTATTTAATATAGACCTCTGGAGTATTTAATATAGACCTGTAGAGTATTTAATATAGACCTGTAGAGTATTTAATATAGACCTGTAGAGTATTTAATATAGACCTCTGGAGTATTTAATATAGACCTCTGGAGTATTTAATATAGACCTCTGGAGTATTTAATATAGACCTGTATATTATTAATATAGACCTGTAGAGTATTTAACATAGACCTCTAGAGTATTTAATATAGACCTGTAGAGTATTTAATATAGACCTGTAGAGTATTTAATATAGACCTCTGGAGTATTTAATATAGACCTCTGGAGTATTTAATATAGACCTGTAGAGTATTAATATAGACCTCTGGAGTATTTAATATAGACCTCTGGAGTATTTAATATAGACCTGTAGAGTATTTAATATAGACCTGTAGAGTATTAATATAGACCTCTGGAGTATTTAATATAGACCTCTGGAGTATTTAATATAGACCTGTATATTATTAATATAGACCTGTAGAGTATTTAATATAGACCTCTGGAGTATTTAATATGGACATGTAGAGTATTTAATATAGACCTCTGGAGTATTTAATATAGACCTGTAGAGTATTTAATATAGACCTCTGGAGTATTTAATATAGACCTCTGGAGTATTTAATATAGACCTGTATATTATTAATATAGACCTGTAGAGTATTTAACATAGACCTCTAGAGTATTTAATATAGACCTGTAGAGTATTTAATATAGACCTGTAGAGTATTTAATATAGACCTCTGGAGTATTTAATATAGACCTCTGGAGTATTTAATATAGACCTGTATATTATTAATATAGACCTGTAGAGTATTTAACATAGACCTCTAGAGTATTTAATATAGACCTCTAGAGTATTTAATATAGACCTGTAGAGTATTTAATATAGACCTCTGGAGTATTTAATATGGACATGTAGAGTATTTAATATAGACCTCTGGAGTATTTAATATAGACCTCTAGAGTATTTAATATAGACCTCTGGAGTATTTAATATGGACATGTAGAGTATTTAATATAGACCTCTGGAGTATTTAATATAGACCTCTGGAGTATTTAATATGGACATGTAGAGTATTTAATATAGACCTCTGGAGTATTTAATATAGACCTGTAGAGTATTTAATATAGACCTCTGTAGTGTTTAATATAGACCTGTAGAGTATTTAATATAGACCTCTGGAGTATTTAATATGGACATGTAGAGTATTTAATATAGACCTCTGGAGTATTTAATATAGACCTCTGGAGTATTTATTATAGACCTCTAGAATATTTAATATGGACATGTAGAGTATTTAATATAGACCTCTGGAGTATTTAATATAGACCTGTAGAGTATTTAATATAGACCTCTGGAGTATTTAATATGGACCTCTGGAGTATTTAATATAGACCTCTGGAGTATTTAATATAGACCTGTAGAGTATTTAATATAGACCTCTGTAGTATTTAATATAGACCTGTAGAGTATTTAATATAGACCTCTGTAGTATTTAATATAGACCTCTGGAGTATTTAATATAGACCTGTAGAGTATTTAATATAGACCTCTGTAGTATTTAATATAGACCTCTGGAGTATTTAATATAGACCTCTGGAGTATTTAATATAGACCTCTGGAGTATTTAATATAGACCTGTAGAGTATTTAATATAGACCTGTAGAGTATTTAATATAGACCTCTGGAGTATTTAATATAGACCTGTAGAGTATTTAATATAGACCTCTGTAGTATTTAATATAGACCTGTAGAGTATTTAATATAGACCTCTGGAGTATTTAATATAGACCTCTGGAGTATTTAATATAGACCTGTAGAGTATTTAATATAGACCTCTGGAGTATTTAATATAGACCTGTAGAGTATTAATATAGACCTCTGGAGTATTTAATATAGACCTCTGGAGTATTTAATATAGACCTGTAGAGTATTTAATATAGACCTGTAGAGTATTTAATATAGACCTGTAGAGTATTTAATATAGACCTGTAGAGTATTTAATATAGACCTGTAGAGTATTTAATATAGACCTGTAGAGTATTTAATATAGACCTGTAGAGTATTTAATATAGACCTGTAGAGTATTAATATAGACCTCTGGAGTATTTAATATAGACCTGTAGAGTATTTAATATAGACCTGTAGAGTATTTAATATAGACCTGTAGAGTATTTAATATAGACCTGTAGAGTATTTAATATAGACCTCTAGAGTATTTAATATAGACCTGTAGAGTATTTAATATAGACCTGTAGAGTATTAATATAGACCTCTGGAGTATTTAATATAGACCTGTAGAGTATTTAATATAGACCTGTAGAGTATTTAATATAGACCTGTAGAGTATTTAATATAGACCTGTAGAGTATTTAATATAGACCTCTAGAGTATTTAATATAGACCTCTGGGGTATTTAATATAGACATGTATAGCATTTAATATAGACCTGTATAGTATTAATATAGACCTGTAGAGTATTTAATATAGACCTGTAGAGTATTTAATATAGACCTGTATAGTATTAATATAGACCTGTAGAGTATTTAATATAGACCTGTAGAGTATTTAATATAGACCTGTATAGTATTAATATAGACCGGTAGAGTATTTAATATAGACCTGTATAGTATTGAATATAGACCTGTATAGTATTAATATAGACCTGTATCATATTAATATAGACCTGTAGAGTATTTAATATAGACCTGTAGAGTATTTAATATAGACCTGTATAGTATTAATATAGACCGGTAGAGTATTGAATATAGACCTGTATAGTATTAATATAGACCTGTATAGTATTAATATAGACCTGTAGAGTATTTAATATAGACCTGTAGAGTATTTAATATAGACCTGTATAGTATTAATATAGACCTGTAGAGTATTTAATATAGACCTGTATAGTATTGAATATAGACCTGTATAGTATTAATATAGACCTGTAAAGTATTTAATATAGACCTGTAGAGTATTTAATATAGACCTGTAGAGTATTTAATATAGACCTGTAGAGTATTAATGTAGACCTGTAGAGTATTAATATAGACCTGTATAGTATTAATATAGACCTGTATAGTATTAATATAGACCTGTAGAGTATTTAATATTCACACACACCATCCAGATTCTCCTTCCACTGATTCAACACTCAACGGGACGTCATAATGAAACCGTTAGTTGAAGGCAATTTCGTGCTGTCATTAATTATTTTAAACACAGGGGTGAAAAATCCCTTTAAAATTTCAGAGCCTTTCAATTTCCTCTCAGCAGTAACAAGAGTCCACTAGCCGACGACTCTGGAATCACCAACAGCTGTGTGGAGGTTCTCTTCCTGAGTTGAGAGCAGGGTAGCAAACGGTATCACTTCAGAAGTTGATCCATCGGTCCACGGCATAATGGGTTGTGTGGAGAAGTTGAAGTCGACGGAGAGGAAGGAGAGACGGCAGACTTGCTTTCAGATGAGACACTCTGAGCCCCAAGAAAGTCTTTTTTTTATGGTACCTGTCATCGTGTGTAACAGCTATGGTCTCACGGAGACATCTTGGCTGAATAAATTGGGGCCAAGAACGCTTGGCGGTGCCCAAGACTGATGACAAGCTGTGTTGTACCACACTGCCTTTCAGGCTGTCTTATAACAAACCACCCGCGTCCCAAATGACAAAACCTATTCCCTCTGTAGTGCACTACTTTAGACCAGGGCTCCCATTGGCTCTGATCAGGAGTAGTGCACTACAGTATAGTGGATAGGGCTCCAGTTGGGCTGCTCCATGCTAGGCTGCCAGCTACTAGTGAGATGCCTTCTGCATGGCTTTAGGCCCCCACTGACTTCGCTGTGACACATTACCAGATTAGAACAGCACCCTGCCTGGCCCCCAACAACACACGCAAGCAATGCAATTATACCAGGACATCAAACCATCAAAGTTCTGACAAAAAGTCAATTACTGTGGTAACGGCTGATGCTAATGCACTATTGTAGTGGACTGATTGAGGAATAGACATTTCATCACGGGACCTAGGAACGGGGTAAATTACAACTGGTGTCAGAGTTGGGATGTCCTCTAAAGGACACGGATGGGGTCTTAGAAATGGCACCCTAATCCCCATGCAAATCAAATCAAATCAAATGGTATTGGTCA
This sequence comes from Oncorhynchus mykiss, assembly GCF_013265735.2. Classification (NCBI taxonomy): domain Eukaryota; kingdom Metazoa; phylum Chordata; class Actinopteri; order Salmoniformes; family Salmonidae; genus Oncorhynchus; species Oncorhynchus mykiss. Next base: position 75,900,063 of record NC_048579.1, on the reverse strand, counting down.
CACGCACGTGGTTAGCAGATGTTACTGTGAGTGCTGTGAAATGCTTGTGCTCCTAGTTCTGACCGTGCAGTAATATCTAACAAGTAATATCTAACAATTCCCCAACAACTACCTCATACACACCAATCTAAAGGGGTGAATAAGAATATGTACATATAAATATATAGATGAGCGATGGCTGAGCGGCATAGGCAAGGTGCAGTAGATGGTATCGAGTACAGTATAGACATGATATGAGTAATGTAAGATATGTAAATATTATTTAGAGTGGCTAGTGATCCATTTATTAAAGTGGCCAGAGATTTGAGTCTGTATGTAGGCAGCAGCCTCTCTGTGTTAGTGGTGGCTGTTTAACAGTCTGATGGCCTTGAGATAGAAGCTGTTTTTCAGTCTCTCGGTCCCAGCTTTGATGCACCTGTACTGACCTCGCCTTCTGGATGGTAGCGGGGTGAACAGGCAGTGGCTCGGGTGGTTGTTGTCCTTCATGATCTTTATGGCCTTCCTGTGACATCGGGTGCTGTAGGTGTCCTGGAGGGCAGGTAGTTTGCCCCAGGTGATGTGTTGTGCAGACTGCACCACCCTCTGGAGAGCCTTGCGGTTGAGGGCGGTGCGGTGGCCGTATCAGGCTGTGATACAGCCCGACAGGATGCTCTCAATTGTGCATCTGTAAAAGTTTGTGAGGGTTTTAGGTGACAAGCCAAATTTCTTCAGCCTCCTGAGATTGAAGAGGCGCTGTTGCACCTTCTTCACCACGCTGTCTGTGTGGTTGGACCATTTCAGTTTGCCCGTGATGTGTACGCCGAGGAACTTAAAACTTTCCACCTTCACCACTGCTGTCCTTTCGATGTGGATAGGGGGGTGCTCCCTCTGCTGTTTCCTGAAGTCCACGATCATCTCCTTTGTTTTGTTGACGTCGAGCGAGAGGTTATTTTCCTGACACCACACTCCGAGTGCCCTCACCTCCTCCCTATAGGCTGTCTCGTCATTGTTGGTGATCAAACCCACTACTGTTGTAGTGCACTACTTTAGACCAGGACCCATAGTGCACTACTTTAGACCAGGACCCATAGTGCACTACTTTAGACCAGGACCCATAGTGCACTACTTTAGACCAGGACCCATAATGCACTACTTTAGACCAGGACCCATAGTGCACTACTTTAGACCAGGACCCATAGTGCACTACTTTAGACCAGAACCCATAGTGCACTACTTTAGACCAGGACCCATAGTGCACTATGGAGGGAATTCTGGGGTCTGATAACACCATACTAGATGAAACAGGACATATAGCTGACAGAGATTCTCTGTTACAGTCTGGGGTCAGACAACACCATACTAGATGAAACAGGCCATATTATAGCTGACAGAGATTCTCTGTTACAGTCTGGGGTCTGATAACACCATACTAGATGAAACAGGACATATTATAGCTGACAGAGATTCTCTGTTACAGTCTGGGGTCAGATAACACCATACTAGATGAAACAGGACATAGTATAGCTGACAGAGTATCTCTGTTACAGTCTGGGGTCAGACAACACCATACTAGATGAAACAGGACATATTATAGCTGACAGAGATTCTCTGTTACAGTCTGGGGTCAGACAACACCATACTAGATGAAACAGGACATAGTATAGCTGACAGAGATTCTCTGTTACAGTCTGGGGTCAGATAACTCCATACTAGATGAAACAGGCCATATTATAGCTGACAAAGATTCTCTGTTACAGTCTGGGGTCAGATAACACCAGGACATATTATAGCTGACAGAGATTCTCTGTTACAGTCTGGCGTCAGATAACACCATACTAGATGAAACAGGACATATTATAGCTGACAGAGATTCTCTGTTACAGTCTGGGGTCAGACAACACCATGCTAGATGAAACAGGACCATATTATAGCTGACAGAGATTCTCTGTTACAGTCTGGGTCAGACAACACCATACTAGATGAAACAGGACATATTATAGCTGACAGAGATTCTCTGTTACAGTCTGGGGTCAGATAACACCATGCTAGATGAAACAGGCCATATTATAGCTGACAGAGATTCTCTGTTACAGTCTGGGGTCAGACAACACCATACTAGATGAAACAGGACCATATTAATGCTGACAGAGATTCTCTGTTACAGTCTGGGGTCAGACAACACCATACTAGATGAAACAGGACCATATTAATGCTGACAGAGATTCTCTGTTACAGTCTGGGGTCAGACAACACCATACTAGATGAAACAGGACCATATTAATGCTGACAGAGATTCTCTGTTACAGTCTGGGGTCAGATAACACCATACTAGATGAAACAGGACCATATTAATGCTGACATAGGTTTCACTGAGGACAAAACAAACACACAGCAGACCATGACTTATGGGAGCCAGCTGTGTTGGAGGTGTTCCACCAATCAATTAATACAGAAATGTGCTCGGCCAATCAATCAACAGCGTGTCTGTTCCGCCAAATAGTTGATTGTTCCAGACAGCCAGGACAGAGTATCAATGGTAGAGTGCAAGTCATTACTCAAGCCTTCAGTCACGGGTTGCCAGGCTTACCCACACGGATCAGTGTTACCCCCCCCCACGCACACACTACTGCAAACTACTGTAAATCACACCCATTAATAATATTGTGTGGTCTATAATGACACAACACAAGACCCTGCGCTGCTATGCAAAGTTTAAAGGGGTTTTCTGCATGGTAAACTAGCTGTCTGTAGTCCTAGTACCTGTCTCACCCCAGTGAAGGACTGTGGGAGGGTAAACTAGCTGTCTGTAGTCCTAGTACCTGTCTCACCCCAGTAGAGGGATGTGGGAGGGTAAACTAGCTGTCTGTAGTCCTAGTACCTGTCTCACCCCAGTGAAGGACTGTGGGAGGGTAAACTAGCTGTCTGTAGTCCTAGTACCTGTCTCACCCCAGTGAAGGACTGTGGGAGGGTAAACTAGCTGTCTGTAGTCCTAGTACCTGTCTCACCCCAGTGAAGGACTGTGGGAGGGTAAACTAGCTGTCTGTAGTCCTAGTACCTGTCTCACCCCACTGAAGGACTGTGGGAGGGTAAACTAGCTGTCTGTAGTCCTAGTACCTGCCTCACCCCAGTGAATGACTGTGGGAGGGTAAACTAGCTGTCTGTAGTCCTAGTACCTGTCTCACCCCAGTGAAGGACTGTGGGAGGGTAAACTAGCTGTCTGTAGTCCTAGTACCTGTCTCACCCCAGTGAAGGACTGTGGGAGGGTAAACTAGCTGTCTGTAGTCCTAGTACCTGTCTCACCCGAGTGAAGGACTGTGGGAGGGTAAACTAGCTGTCTGTAGTCCTAGTACCTGTCTCACCCCAGTGAAGGACTGTGGGAGGGTAAACTAGCTGTCTGTAGTCCTGGTACCTGTCTCACCCCAGTGAAGGACTGTGGGAGGGTAAACTAGCTGTCTGTAGTCCTAGTACCTGTCTCACCCCAGTGAAGGACTGTGGGAGGGTAAACTAGCTGTCTGTAGTCCTAGTACCTGTCTCACCCCAGTGAAGGACTGTGGGAGGGTAAACTAGCTGTCTGTAGTCCTAGTACCTGTCTCACCCCAGTGAAGGACTGTGGGAGGGTAAACTAGCTGTCTGTAGTCCTAGTACCTGTCTCACCCCAGTGAAGGACTGTGGGAGGGTAAACTAGCTGTCTGTAGTCCTAGTACCTGTCTCACCCCACTGAAGGACTGTGGGAGGGTAAACTAGCTGTCTGTAGTCCTAGTACCTGCCTCACCCCAGTGAAGGACTGTGGGAGGGTAAACTAGCTGTCTGTAGTCCTAGTACCTGTCTCACCCCAGTGAAGGACTGTGGGAGGGTAAACTAGCTGTCTGTAGTCCTAGTACCTGTCTCACCCCAGTGAAGGACTGTGGGAGGGTAAACTAGCTGTCTGTAGTCCTAGTACCTGTCTCACCCCAGTAGAGGGATGTGGGAGGGTAAACTAGCTGTCTGTAGTCCTAGTACCTGTCTCACCCCAGTGAAGGACTGTGGGAGGGTAAACTAGCTGTCTGTAGTCCTAGTACCTGTCTCACCCCAGTGAAGGACTGTGGGAGGGTAAACTAGCTGTCTGTAGTCCTAGTACCTGTCTCACCCCAGTGAAGGACTGTGGGAGGGTAAACTAGCTGTCTGTAGTCCTAGTACCTGTCTCACCCCACTGAAGGACTGTGGGAGGGTAAACTAGCTGTCTGTAGTCCTAGTACCTGCCTCACCCCAGTGAATGACTGTGGGAGGGTAAACTAGCTGTCTGTAGTCCTAGTACCTGTCTCACCCCAGTGAAGGACTGTGGGAGGGTAAACTAGCTGTCTGTAGTCCTAGTACCTGTCTCACCCCAGTGAAGGACTGTGGGAGGGTAAACTAGCTGTCTGTAGTCCTAGTACCTGTCTCACCCGAGTGAAGGACTGTGGGAGGGTAAACTAGCTGTCTGTAGTCCTAGTACCTGTCTCACCCCAGTGAAGGACTGTGGGAGGGTAAACTAGCTGTCTGTAGTCCTGGTACCTGTCTCACCCCAGTGAAGGACTGTGGGAGGGTAAACTAGCTGTCTGTAGTCCTAGTACCTGTCTCACCCCAGTGAAGGACTGTGGGAGGGTAAACTAGCTGTCTGTAGTCCTAGTACCTGTCTCACCCCAGTGAAGGACTGTGGGAGGGTAAACTAGCTGTCTGTAGTCCTAGTACCTGTCTCACCCCACTGAAGGACTGTGGGAGGGTAAACTAGCTGTCTGTAGTCCTAGTACCTGCCTCACCCCAGTGAAGGACTGTGGGAGGGTAAACTAGCTGTCTGTAGTCCTAGTACCTGTCTCACCCCAGTGAAGGACTGTGGGAGGGTAAACTAGCTGTCTGTAGTCCTAGTACCTGTCTCACCCCAGTAGAGGACTGTGGGAGGGTAAACTAGCTGTCTGTAGTCCTAGTACCTGTCTCACCCCAGTGAAGGACTGTGGGAGGGTAAACTAGCTGTCTGTAGTCCTAGTACCTGTCTCACCCCAGTGAAGGACTGTGGGAGGGTAAACTAACTGTCTGTAGTCCTAGTACCTGTCTCACCCCAGTGAAGGACTGTGGGAGGGTAAACTAGCTGTCTGTAGTCCTAGTACCTGTCTCACCCCAGTGAAGGACTGTGGGAGGGTAAACTAGCTGTCTGGAGTACTAGTACCTGTCTCACCCCACTGAAGGACTGTGGGAGGGTAAACTAGCTGTCTGTAGTCCTAGTACCTGCCTCACCCCAGTGAAGGACTGTGGGAGGGTAAACTAGCTGTCTGTAGTCCTAGTACCTGTCTCACCCCAGTGAAGGACTGTGGGAGGGTAAACTAGCTGTCTGTAGTCCTAGTACCTGTCTCACCCCAGTAGAGGACTGTGGGAGGGTAAACTAGCTGTCTGTAGTCCTAGTACCTGTCTCACCCCAGTGAAGGACTGTGGGAGGGTAAACTAGCTGTCTGTAGTCCTAGTACCTGTCTCACCCCAGTGAAGGACTGTGGGAGGGTAAACTAGCTGTCTGCAGTCCTAGTACCTGTCTCACCCCAGTGAAGGACTGTGGGAGGGTAAACTAGCTGTCTGTAGTCCTAGTACCTGCCTCACCCCAGTGAAGGACTGTGGGAGGGTAAACTAGCTGTCTGTAGTCCTAGTACCTGTCTCACCCCAGTGAAGGACTGTGGGAGGGTAAACTAGCTGTCTGTAGTCCTAGTACCTGTCTCACCCCACTGAAGGACTGTGGGAGGGTAAACTAGCTGTCTGTAGTCCTAGTACCTGTCTCACCCCAGTGAAGGACTGTGGGAGGGTAAACTAGCTGTCTGTAGTCCTAGTACCTGTCTCACCCCAGTGAAGGACTGTGGGAGGGTAAACTAGCTGTCTGTAGTCCTAGTACCTGTCTCACCCCAGTGAAGGACTGTGGGAGGGTAAACTAGCTGTCTGTAGTCCTAGTACCTGTCTCACCCCAGTGAAGGACTGTGGGAGGGTAAACTAGCTGTCTGTAGTCCTAGTACCTGTCTCACCCCAGTGAAGGACTGTGGGAGGGTAAACTAGCTCTCTGTAGTCCTAGTACCTGTCTCACCCCAGTAGAGGACTGTGGGGGGGGGGGGTAAACTAGCTGTCTGTAGTCCTAGTACCTGTCTCACCCCAGTGAAGGACTGTGGGAGGGTAAACTAGCTGTCTGTAGTCCTAATACCTGTCTCACCCCAGTGAAGGACTGTGGGAGGGTAAACTAGCTGTCTGTGGTCCTAGTACCTGTCTCACCCCAGTGAAGGACTGTGGGAGGGTAAACTAGCTGTCTGTAGTCCTAGTACCTGTCTCACCCCAGTGAAGGACTGTGGGAGGGTAAACTAGCTGTCTGTAGTCCTAGTACCTGTCTCACCCCAGTGAAGGACTGTGGGAGGGTAAACTAGCTGTCTGTAGTCCTAGTACCTGTCTCACCCCAGTGAAGGACTGTGGGAGGGTAAACTAGCTGTCTGTAGTCCTAGTACCTGTCTCACCCCAGTAGAGGGATGTGGGAGGGTAAACTAGCTGTCTGTAGTCCTAGTACCTGTCTCACCCCAGTGAAGGACTGTGGGAGGGTAAACTAGCTGTCTGTAGTCCTAGTACCTGTCTTACCCCAGTAGAGGGATGTGGGAGGGTAAACTAGCTGTCTGTAGTCCTAGTACCTGTCTCACCCCAGTGAAGGACTGTGGGAGGGTAAACTAGCTGTCTGTGGTCCTAGTACCTGTCTCACCCCAGTGAAGGACTGTGGGAGGGTAAACTAGCTGTCTGTAGTCCTAGTACCTGTCTCACCCCAGTGAAGGACTGTGGGAGGGTAAACTAGCTGTCTGTAGTCCTAGTACCTGTCTCACCCCAGTGAAGGACTGTGGGAGGGTAAACTAGCTGTCTGTAGTCCTAGTACCTGTCTCACCCCAGTGAAGGACTGTGGGAGGGTAAACTAGCTGTCTGTAGTCCTAGTACCTGTCTCACCCCAGTGAAGGACTGTGGGAGGGTAAACTAGCTGTCTGTAGTCCTAGTACCTGTCTCACCCCAGTAGAGGACTGTGGGAGGGTAAACTAGCTGTCTGTAGTCCTAGTACCTGTCTCACCCCAGTGAAGGACTGTGGGAGGTTAAACTAGCTGTCTGTAGTCCTAGTACCTGTCTCACCCCAGTGAAGGAGTGTGGGAGGGTAAACTAGCTGTCTGTAGTCCTAGTACCTGCCTCACCCCAGTAGAGGACTGTGGGAGGGTAAATTAGCTGTCTGTAGTCCTAGTACCTGTCTCACCCCAGTGAAGGACTGTGTGAGGGTAAACTAGCTGTCTGTAGTCCTAGTACCTGTCTCACCCCAGTGAAGGACTGTGGGAGGGTAAACTAGCTGTCTGTAGTCCTAGTACCTGTCTCACCCCAGTGAAGGACTGTGGGAGGGTAAACTAGCTGTCTGTAGTCCTAGTACCTGTCTCACCCCAGTGAAGGACTGTGGGAGGGTAAACTAGCTGTATGTAGTCCTAGTACCTGTCTTACCCCAGTAGAGGACTGTGGGAGGGTAAACTAGCTGTCTGTAGTCCTAGTACCTGTCTCACCCCAGTAGAGGACTGTGGGAGGGTAAACTAGCTGTCTGTAGTCCTAGTACCTGTCTCACCCCAGTGAAGGACTGTGGGAGGGTATACTAGCTGTCTGTAGTCCTAGTACCTGTCTCACCCCAGTGAAGGACTGTGGGAGGGTAAACTAGCTGTCTGTAGTCCTAGTACCTGTCTCACCCCAGTGAAGGACTGTGGGAGGGTAAACTAGCTGTCTGTAGTCCTAGTACCTGTCTCATCCCAGTGAAGGACTGTGGGAGGGTAAACTAGCTGTCTGTAGTCCTAGTACCTGTCTCACCCCAGTGAAGGACTGTGGAAGGGTAAACTAGCTGTCTGTAGTCCTAGTACCTGTCTCACCCCAGTGAAGGACTGTGGGGGGGGTAAACTAGCTGTCTGTAGTCCTAGTACCTGTCTCACCCCAGTGAAGGACTGTGGGAGGGTAAACTAGCTGTCTGTAGTCCTAGTACCTGTCTCACCCCAGTGAAGGACTGTGGGAGGGTAAACTAGCTGTCTGTAGTCCTAGTACCTGTCTCACCCCAGTGAAGGACTGTGGGAGGGTAAACTAGCTGTCTGTAGTCCTAGTACCTGTCTCACCCCAGTGAAGGACTGTGGGAGGGTAAACTAGCTGTCTGTAGTCCTAATACCTGTCTCACAGGAAGCAGCACATTCATTTTAAATGGTACTTTATCCATACATAGGGTTTTGGTCAAAGGTAGTGGGGCATTTCCATGATTATGGAATTAGGCTTTGACTGTACTGTAATGTACTGTACTGTACTGTACTGTACTGTACTGTAATGTACTGTAATGTAATGTACTGTACTGTACTGTAATTTACTGTAATGTAATGCACTGTACTGTAATGTACTGTACTGTACTGTACTGTACTGTAATGTACTGTACTGTAATGTACTGTAATGTACTGTAATGTAATGTATTGTATTGTACTGTACTGTAATGTACTGTACTGTAATGTACTGTAATGTAATGTACTGTAATGTACTGTAATGTAATGTACTGTAATGTAATGTACTGTAATGTAATGTACTGGTAATATACTGTAATGTACTGTAATGTAATGTACTGTACTGTAATGTACTGTAATGTAATGTACTGTAATGTAATGTAATGTAATGTACTGTACTGTAATGTACTGTCATGTAATGTACTGTAATGTAATGTACTGTAATGTACTGTAATGTAATGTACTGTAATGTAATGTACTGGTAATATACTGTAATGTACTGTAATGTAATGTACTGTACTGTAATGTACTGTAATGTACTGTAATGTACTGTACTGTAATGTACTGTAATGTACTGTAATGTACTGTAATGTAATGTACTGTACTGTAATGTACTGTAATGTAATGTAATGTACTGTAATGTAATGTACTGTAATGTACTGTAATGTACTGTAATGTAATGTACTGTAATGTAATGTAATGTAATGTAATGTACTGTAATGTAATGTACTGTAATGTAATGTACTGTAATGTACTGTAATGTAATGTACTGTAATGTACTGTAATGTAATGTACTGTAATGTACTGTAATGTACTGTAATGTACTGTAATGTAATGTACTGTACTGTAATGTACTGTAATGTAATGTAATGTACTGTAATGTAATGTACTGTAATGTACTGTAATGTAATGTACTGTAATGTACTGTAATGTAATGTACTGTAATGTAATGTACTGGTAATATACTGTAATGTACTGTAATCCAAACTGTCACATCTTGACCTGAGATGTCTCTGTTTTATTTCTATTTTGGTTAGGTCAGGGTGTGACTAGGGTGGGTACGCTAGTTTGTATTGTCTAGGGGTTTTGTATTGTCTAAGGGGTTTTTGTATGTCTAGGGGTTTTGTAGGTCTAGGGGTTTTGTAGGTCTAGGGGTTTTGTAGGTCTAGGGGTTTTGTAGGTCTAGGGGTTTTGTAGGTCTAGGGGTTTTGTAGGTCTAGGGGTTTTGTAGGTCTAGGGGGTTTTGTATTGTCTAGGGGTTTTGTAGGTCTAGGGGTTTTGTATTGTCTAGGGGGTTTGTATATCTATGTTGGCCTGATATGGTTCCCAATGAAAGACAAGGGAGGACAGTAGTACTGAACATAACAGTATACCAGTGGAAGGGAGGACAGTAGTACTGAACATAACAGTATACCAGTAGAAGGGAGGACAGTAGTACTGAACATAACAGTATACCAGTAGAAGGGAGGACAGTAGTACTGAACATAACAGTATACCAGTAGAAGGGAGGACAGTAGTACTGAACATAACAGTATACCAGTGGAAGGGAGGACAGGAGCAGGAGACCCAATTGTGGTTTGTGACTATTATGATTTCACATTGTAGCCAATTCAGTTGCAGTAATTCCATTACAGATTGTCTGGTAGTTCCGTTACCAATTTTGGTCAGTTTAAATCACTTAATAATTCATAAACCAACGTGATATCGGTAAAATTACTACAACTAATTAGTAGGTCAACCATTACTTCTGTGAACGTTCATTATCGTCCCTCCTCATGGGGGGGGGGCGAGAAATGTGAAAATATCTTAAAAGATACCTGGGTTTTCGGTAACGGAATTACAAGGCACAAGACAATATTATTAAACTTACTAAAAGGTAAACAATAGATCCCAAACTAAATGTAAGTGTGTATATTAGTTGTCAGGGGTCTTGACTTCAACATGACTGTGTTTTTATGTATTTCTAAAAACCTTTCAAGACTTTTTTTCTGGAAGATGTTTTTCCAAAACTCTGTTTCTGTTTAACCAGAAATCAAGGCCTTTAAATATGCTTAAGATGTTTAAGATGGAAAATAGTAGAAAAATGTATCTATGCCTTTCATTTCCCCAAACTATAGACTCTTAGCTTTCATCTGACACCCAGTTGAATATGCTCCTATGAACTTAAAGTTTGTGCTCATGGGCCCTTTTCAATGGAAATGCCATAGGGTGCCATAGGGTAGTGCACTATGTAGGGAATAGGGAGTCATTTGGGACTCACAGGAAGCAGGTTTCCGGGATGAGGTAATGACTGTGGAATTCTAGAATGCAAAGCTGTCTCCAACCCTAACACCTAAACAGAGACTGGAGCAGAGTCTCTTTAACACACACACACACACACACACACACACACACACACACACACACACACACACACACACACACACACACACACACACACACACACACACACACACACAGTAACCAAACACCCAGACGCCACAAGTGCATCCTGGGACTGTCATGCCAAAAATAACTTGCTTGGGGCTGGCAGTGTTGAGTTGTGGTACAACATCGATAGACAGGACCTGACAAGAGATATTTCAGTGACTTCTCTATACAGTACACACAGTTAGCAGTGAGCTACTCGGAGTCATTGTTCCAAGCACAACAGATGGGATGCTTGTATGATTGTATGTACAGTGCCTTCAAAAAGTATTCACACCGCTTGTCTTTGTCCATATTTTGTTGTGATTCAGCCTGAATTTAGTGTCACCAATCTACACACCCATATTGTCAATGTGGAATTATGTTCTGAGGCAGTAGGAGGTCTCTGGGAGAGAGTTGTTCTGTTCTGAGGCAGTAGGAGGTCTCTGGGAGAGAGCTGTTCTGTTCTGTTCTGAGGCAGTAGGAGGCCTTTGGTAGAGAGCTGTTCTGTTCTGAGGCAGTAGGAGGCCTCTGGTAGAGAGCTGTTCTGTTCTGAGGCAGTAGGAGACCTCTGGTAGAGAGCTGTTCTGTTCTGTTCTGAGGCAGTAGGAGACCTCTGGTAGAGAGCTGTTCTGTTCTGTTCTGAGGCAGTAGGAGACCTCTAGGAGATGGCTGTTGGATGGTGTATCAATACACCCAATACCTTCAAATATACAGGCGTCCTTCCTAACTCAGTTGCCGGAGAGGAAGGAAACCACTCAGGGATTTCACCATGAGGCCAATTACTGACTTTAATGGCTGTGATAGGAGATAACTGAGAATGGATCAACAACATCGTAGTTACTCCACTATACTAACCTAAATTACATAGCGAAAAGAAGGAAGGGTGTACAGAATAAAAACATTCCAAAACATGTATCCTGTTTGCAACAAGGAACTAAAGTAAAACTTCAAAAAATGTGGCAAAGAAATACATTTTTGTCCTGAATACAAAGTGTTATGTTTGGGGTAAATCCAACACAACACATCACTGAGTACCACACTTCATATTGTCAAGCATGGTGGTGGCTGCATCGTGTTAATGGGTATGCTTGTCAACGGCAAGGGCTAGGGAGTTTGGGGGGATAAAAATCAACAGAATATAGCTAAACACAGACAAAAGAGGAAAACTTGGTTCAGCGTGTTTTCCAACAGATACTGGGAATCAAATGCACCTTTCAGCAGGACAACAACCTGAAACACAAGACCAAATATACACTCGAGTTGCTTACCAAGAAGACAAGTGGCCTAGTTACAGTTTTGACTTAAATCGGCTTGAAAATGTATGGCAAGACTTGAAAATGGGTGTTGAGCTATGATCAACAACCAACTTGACAGAGCTTGAAGAATTTTGAAAATAATAATGGGCAAATATTGTTTAATCCAGGTGTGGAAAGCTCTTAGAGATTTACTCAGAAGGACTCCCAGCTGTAATCCCTGCCAGGTATTGACTCAGGGGGTTGAAAACTTATCTAATCAAGATATATTAGTGTTTTATGTTCCAATTTGACATTACAGAGTATTTTGTGTAGATTGTTGACAAAAAAACAACAACATTTTAATCCATTTTTATCCCACTTTGTAACACAACAACATGTTGAAGTACTGTACATGCTGGGAGGTAATAACACCTACCTGTCCTCTCACCACAGGTAATAACACCTGTCCTCTCACCACAGGTAATAACACCTGTCCTCTCACCACAGGTAATAACACCTGTCCTCTCACCACAGGTAATAACACCTATCCTCTCACCACAGGTAATAATACATGTCCTCTCACCACAGGTAATAACACCTGTCTTCTCACCACAGGTAATAACACCTATCCTCTCACCACAGGTAATAACACCTGTCCCCTCACCACAGGTAATAACACCTGTCCTCTCACCACAGGTAATAACACCTGTCCTCTCACCACAGGTAATAACACATATCCTCTCACCACAGGAAATAACACCTGTCCTCTCACCACAGGTAATAATACCTGTCCTCTCACCACAGGTAATAACACCTGTCCTCTCACCACAGGTAATAACACCTATTATCTCACCACAGGAAATAACACCTATCCTCTCACCACAGGTAATAATACATGTCCTCTCACCACAGGTAATAACACCTGTCCTCTCACCACAGGTAATAACACCTATCCTCTCACCACAGGTAATAATACATGTCATCTCACCACAGGTAATAACACCTGTCCTCTCACCACAGGTAATAACACATATCCTCTCACCACAGGTAATAACACCTGTCCTCTCACCACAGGTAATAACACCTGTCCTCTCACCACAGGTAATAACACCTGTCCTCTCACCACAGGTAATAACACCTGTCCTCTCACCACAGGTAATAACACCTATCCTCTCACCACGGGTAATAACACCTACCTATCCTCTCACCACAGGTAATAACACCTGTCCTCTCACCACAGGTAATAACACCTATCCTCTCACCACGGGTAATAACACCTACCTATCCTCTCACCACAGGTAATAACACCTATCCTCTCACCACAGGTAATAACACCTGTCCTCTCACCACAGGTAATAACACTTGTCCTCTCACCACAGGTAATAACACCTGTCCTCTCACCACAGGTAATAACACCTGTCCTCTCACCACAGGTAATAACACCTATCCTCTCACCACAGGTAATAACACCTACCTATCCTCTCACCACAGGTAATAACACCTATCCTCTCACCACAGGTAATAACACCTGTCCTCTCACCACAGGTAATAACACTTGTCCTCTCACCACAGGTAATAACACCTGTCCTCTCACCACAGGTAATAACGCCTGTCCTCTCACCACAGGTAATAACACCTGTCCTCTCACCACTGTGAGTAACTGTGGTAACTCATGTCTCCTGTCTGATTACTGTGACTGTGATGACTCAGTTATCATATCTGATTACTGTGACTGTGATGACTCAGTTATCATATCTGATTACTGTGACGTGGAACAGCTGCAGTGGTGGTGGTATGCTAAACTAAACTCAACTAAAGTACCACACAGCAGCAGGCTGGATGACTGGCTAACTGACTGGTTGGTTGACTGGCTGAGTGGGTGACTGGCTGGTTGACGGACTGGCAGACTGACTGATTGGTTGATTGGCTGGTTGGCTGGCTGGCTGGCTGGGTGACTGGCTGGCTGGCTGGCTGGCTGACTGGTTGGCTGGCTGACTGGTTGGCTGGCTCGCTGACTGGCTGGCTGGCTGGGTGACTGGCTGGCTGGCTGACTGGTTGGCTGGCTGACTGGTTGGCTGGCTGACTAGCTGGCTGGTTGGCTGGCTGACTGGCTGACTGGTTGGCTGGTTGGTTGTCTGGCTGACTGGCTGGCAGGCCTAGGCACCCCGTGGTCACCTCTGTAACAAGTATCGAACTCATGAACTCACTCACCCAATTAGTTTAACACCCCGCCTTTGTCCCTAATGGTGTTCCGTACCCTTTAGAGCACACTGCTTCTGATGGGATCTGAGTAGTGCACTAGACAGTGAAAAGGGGGTGCCATTGGGGAGCCGGCCCCTGAACCTAATGGAAAGGATTAGAAAGGCTGCTCCAGGCTGGAACAGATTGAGGTTTCTATCTGACTCAGCGTCTGACGTTGCTGAAATATCTCATCATTTAATCACATTCTGTTGGGGGGGGATTTTACTTTGGCAGCTTGGTCTTCCAGACCAGGAACTTTGTTTTGTTGTAACGATATGTCTCTGGGATTTAGGGATGGTTTCGTTATGGATATCCCCTGTATATTAACAATAATCAGTGCTTTCTCCAGAAGTGAGCACTTGTTCACTTCCCTTGATGGATTTGAAAATTAATTATTGTTGAAAACGATCATTGATGATTGTCATCTCCGTCTCTGTGGCTTGGCCTCTGGGAGAGAGCTGTTCTGTTCTGAGGCAGTAGGAGACCTCTGGGAGAGAGCTGTTCTGTTCTGAGGCAGTAGGAGGCCTCTGGGAGAGAGCTGTTCTGTTCTGAGGCAGTAGGAGGCCTCTGGGAGAGAGCTGTTCTGTTCTGAGGCAGTAGGAGACCTCTGGGAGAGAGCTGTTCTGTTCTGAGGCAGTAGGAGACCTCTGGGAGAGAGCTGTTCTGTTCTGTTCTGAGGCAGTAGGAGGTCTCTGGTAGAGAGCTGTTCTGTTCTGAGGCAGTAGGAGGCCTCTGGTAGAGAGTTGTTCTGTTCTGATGCAGTAGGAGGTCTCTGGTAGAGAACTGTTCTGTTCTGAGGCAGTAGGAGGTCTCTGGTAGAGAGCTGTTCTGTTCTGAGGCAGTAGGAGGCCTCTGGTAGAGAGTTGTTCTGTTCTGAGGCAGTAGGAGACCTCTGGGAGAGAGCTGTTCTGTTCTGAGGCAGTAGGAGGTCTCTGGGAGAGAGCTGTTCTGTTCTGAGTCAGTAGGATACCTCTGGGAGAGAGGTGAACTCAACATAGTAAGCATCACCTCAACACACACACTCACACTCCACGTTTACACAGAAACCCACACTCACACTCCACATTCACACAGACACACACACTCACACTCCACATTCACACAGACACACACACTCACACTCCACATTCACACAGACACACACACTCACACTCCACATTCACACAGACACACACACTCCCTCCCGGGCCAGCAGTAATTTGTGTCCATTACCTGTTGCTTTTTTACACCTGGTGGTGTAAAACATCTTGATAGCAGCCTGGCGGAGAGTGGAGTCCATTTTGATTGATTAGACTCTCATAGTAATGCATGTCACAGAAACAGAAGGCAGGGGAGAAGCTTTGCCGTAGGATCATCTTCAACTGTTGAGCATCATTTATTAAAGGACTGAGGGGGTTGTGGTATAGGCAGTAAGGGAGGGAGGGAGGGAGAGGGGGGGGAGAGGGAGGGAGGGAGGTAGAGCAGATAGGGAGGGAGGGAGGGAGAGGGGGGAGGGAGGGAGGGGGGGTGTGCGGAGAGAGAGGGAGGGAGGGAGGGAGGGAGGGAGGGAGGGAGGGAGGGAGGGAGGGAGGGGAGAGAGAGGGGAGAGGGAGGGAGGGAGGGAGAGAGAGGGGGGAGCGGAGAGAAAGAGGGAGGCAGATAGATAAAGAGAGAGGGGGGGTGGAGAGAAAGAGGGAGGCAGATAGAGAAAGAGAGAGAGAGAGAGAGGGGGGGGGGGGTGGGGGTGGAGAGAAAGAGGGGGGTAGAGAGAAAGAGGGAGGATGGAAGCTCACTACCTTATCATCATCAGCAGAAAATCCCCAGCACAAGCAGTTCCTTCCTCTGCCAATAACTTTGATCTTTTAATGCAGCCAGGCACACCAATGTGGAGCTGATGAGTGGAGGAGGAATGTGCTGCTCCCTGCTTGTCTCCCATGTCAAACAGATTACAATCACTAGGTTACAGAAGTGGACCTGATCATGTAATACATGGTGCTATTTTACACTGAAAACTTCTGCCTCAAACAACACATTTCGCTTCCAAAATCGTCCATCGGACAGCTAGTTGTCTGCAAGCTGCAAACCAGCTCACACCACACAGATATTACAATGGGAGACATGTCCAAGTCTACTGAAGTAAAACCAGCTCACACCACACATATATTACAATGGGAGACATGTCCAAGTCTACTGAAGTAAAACCAGCTCACACCACACAGATATTACAATGGGAGACATGTCCAAGTCTACTGAAGTAAAACCAGCTCACACCACACAGATATTACAATGGGAGACATGTCCAAGTCTACTGAAGTAAAACCAGCTCACACCACACATATATTACAATGGGAGACATGTCCAAGTCTACTGAAGTAAAACCAGCTCACACCACACAGATATTACAATGGGAGACATGTCCAAGTCTACTGAAGTAAAACCAGCTCACACCACACAGATATTACAATGGGAGACATGTCCAAGTCTACTGAAGTAAAACCAGCTCACACCACACAGATATTACAATGGGAGACATGTCCAAGTCTACTGAAGTAAAACCAGCTCACACCACACAGATATTACAATGGGAGACATGTCCAAGTCTACTGTAGTAAAGCCAGCTCACACCACACAGATATT
>NC_048579.1:75875789-75878289 GCF_013265735.2 Oncorhynchus mykiss | reverse complement strand
ACATAGTAATGTACAGGACCTGTAGGTGGGGTATTATCATACAGTAGGTGGGGTATTATCATACAGTAGGTGGGGTATTATCATACAGTAGGTGGGGTATTATCATACAGTAGGTGGGGTATTATCATACAGTAGGTGAGGTATTATCATACAGTAGGTGAGGTATTTTCATACAGGGGTATTATCATACAGTAGGTGGGGTATTATCATACAGTAGGTGGGGTATTATCATACAGTAGGTAGGGTATTATCATACAGTAGGTGGGGTATTATCATACAGGGGTATTATCATACAGTAGGTGGGGTATTATCATACAGGGGTATTATCATACAGTAGGTGGGGTATTATCATACAGTAGGTGAGGTATTATCATACAGTAGGTGAGGTATTATCATACAGTAGGTGGGGTATTATCATACAGTAGGTGGGGTATTATCATACAGTAGGTGGGGTATTATCATACAGGGGTATTATCATACAGTAGGTGGGGTATTATCATACAGTAGGTGAGGTATTATCATACAGTAGGTGAGGTATTATCATACAGTAGGTGGGGTATTATCATACAGTAGGTGGGGTATTATCATACAGTAGGTGGGATGTTATCATACAGTAGGTGGGGTATTATCATACAGTAGGTGGGGTATTATCATACAGTAGGTGGGGTATTATCATAAAGTAGGTGGGGTATTATCATACAGTAGGTGGGGTATTATCATACAGTAGGTGGGGTATTATCATACAGGGGTATTATCATACAGTAGGTGGGGTATTATCATACAGTAGGTGGGGTATTATCACAGGGTTATCATCATACAGTAGGTGGGGTATTATCATACAGTAGGTGGGATATTATCATACAGTAGGTGGGGTATTATCATACAGTAGGTGGGATATTATCATACAGTAGGTGGGGTATTATCATACAGTAGGTGGGATATTATCATACAGTAGGTGGGGTATTATCATACAGTAGGTGGGGTATTATCATACAGGGGTATTATCATACAGTAGGTGGGGTATTATCATACAGTAGGTGGGGTATTATCATACAGTAGATGGGGTATTATCATACAGTAGGTGGGGTATTATCATACAGTAGGTGGGGTATTATCACAGGGTTATCATCATACAGTAGGTGGGGTATTATCATACAGTAGGTGGGGTATTATCATACAGTAGGTGGGGTATTATCATACAGTAGGTGGGCTATTATCATACAGGGGTATTATCATACAGTAGGTGGGGTATCATCATACAGTAGGTGGGGTATTATCATACAGTAGGTGGGGTATTATCATACAGTAGGTGGGGTATTATCATACAGTAGGTGGGGTATTATCATACAGTAGGTGGGGTATTATCATACAGTAGGTGGGGTATTATCACAGGGTTATCATCATACAGTAGGTGGGGTATTATCATACAGTAGGTGGGGTATTATCATACAGTAGGTGGGGTATTATCATACAGGGGTATTATCATACAGTAGGTGGGGTATTATCATACAGTAGGTGGGGTATTATCATACAGTAGGTGGGGTATTATCATACAGGGGTATTATCATACAGTAGGTGGGGTATCATCATACAGTAGGTGGGGTATTATCATACAGTAGGTGGGGTATTATCATACAGTAGGTGGGGTATTATCATACAGTAGGTGGGGTATTATCATACAGGGGTATTATCATACAGTAGGTGGGGTATCATCATACAGTAGGTGGGGTATTATCATACAGTAGGTGGGGTATTATCATACAGTAGGTGGGGTATTATCATACAGGGGTATTATCATACAGTAGGTGGGGTATTATCATACAGTAGGTGGGGTATTATCATACAGTAGGTGGGGTATTATCATACAGTAGGTGGGGTATTATCATACAGTAGGTGGGGTATCATCATACAGTAGGTAGGGTATTATTATACAGTAGGTGGGGTATTTAAATCTCAATCAAAGACACTTCCTCCAGCTGGAAATGTCTTGTGGATAAATGGAAACACACCATCCATCAGCAGCCAAAGAAAACATACACACACATTGGCAATAATAGATATGTACTGTATGTGCTTACCTGGTAGGAGAGAGACAACAGCATCAAGGACATCAACAGCACATGGAGAGAGAGACAGAGACAGAGAGAGACAGAGAGAGAGACAGAGAGAGACAGAGAGAGGGTGAGAGAGAGAGAGAGAGAGAGACAGAGAGAGAGAGAGAGAGAGAGAGACAGAGAGAGAGAGAGAGAGAGAGACAGAGAGAGAGAGAGAGAGAGAGAGAGAGAGAGAGAGAGAGAGAGAGACAGAGAGAGAGAGAGAGAGAGAGAGAGAGAGAGAGAGAGAGAGAGAGAGAGAGAGAGAGAGAGAGAGAGAGAGAGAGAGAGAGAGAGAGAGACAGAGAGAGAGAGAGAGAGAGAGAGAGAGAGAGAGAGGGAGAGAGGGTGAGAGATAATATCTTGTTAAGGTTTGCAACATGACACAATCAACATATTGCCAGGAA
>NC_048579.1:75858289-75870789 GCF_013265735.2 Oncorhynchus mykiss | reverse complement strand
CAGCCTACCATCATACTGGTCCCCTGCCTCAGCCTACCATCATACTGGTCCCCTGCCTCAGCCTACCATCCCCTGCCTCAGCCTAGCATCATACTGGTCCCCTGCCTCAGCCTACCATCATACTGGTCCCCTGCCTCAGCCTACCATCATACTGGTCCCCTGCCTCAGCCTACCATCATACTGGTCCCCTGCCTCAGCCTACCATCCCCTGCCTCAGCCTACCATCATACTGGTCCTCAGCCTACCATCATACTGGTCCCCTGCCTCAGCCTACCATCATACTGGTCCCCTGCCTCAGCCTACCATCATACTGGTCCCCTGCCTCAGCCTACCATCATACTGGTCCCCTGCCTCAGCCTACCATCATACTGGTCCCCTGCCTCTGCCTACCATCATACTGGTCCCCTGCCTCAGCCTACCATCATACTGGTCCCCTGCCTCAGCCTACCATCATACTGGTCCCCTGCCTCAGCCTACCATCATACTGGTCCCCTGCCTCAGCCTACCATCATACTGGTCCCCTGCCTCAGCCTACCATCATACTGGTCCCCTGCCTCAGCCTACCATCATACTGGTCCCCTGCCTCAGCCTACCATCATACTGGTCCCCTGCCTCAGCCTACCATCATACTGGTCCCCTGCCTCAGCCTACCATCATACTGGTCCCCTGCCTCTGCCTACCATCATACTGGTCCCCTGCCTCAGCCTACCATCATACTGGTCCCCTGCCTCAGCCTACCATCATACTGGTCCCCTGCCTCAGCCTACCATCATACTGGTCCCCTGCCTCAGCCTACCATCATACTGGTCCCCTGCCTCTGCCTACCATCATACTGGTCCCCTGCCTCAGCCTACCATCATACTGGTCCCCTGCCTCAGCCTACCATCATACTGGTCCCCTGCCTCAGCCTACCATCATACTGGTCCCCTGCCTCAGCCTACCATCATACTGGTCCCCTGCCTCAGCCTACCATCATACTGGTCCCCTGCCTCAGCCTACCATCATACTGGTCCCCTGCCTCAGCCTACCATCATACTGGTCCCCTGCCTCTGCCTACCATCATACTGGTCCCCTGCCTCAGCCTACCATCATACTGGCCCCCTGCCTCAGCCTACCATCATACTGGTCCCCTGCCTCAGACTACCATCATACTGGTCCCCTGCCTCAGCCTACCATCATACTGGTCCCCTGCCTCAGCCTACCATCATACTGGTCCCCTGCCTCAGCCTACCATCATACTGGTCCCCTGCCTCTGCCTACCATCATACTGGTCCCCTGCCTCAGCCTACCATCATACTGGTCCCCTGCCTCAGCCTACCATCATACTGGTCCCCTGCCTCAGCCTACCATCATACTGGTCCCCTGCCTCAGCCTACCATCATACTGGTCCCCTGCCTCAGCCTACCATCATACTGGTCCCCTGCCTCAGCCTACCATCATACTGGTCCCCTGCCTGAGCCTACCATCATACTGGTCCCCTGCCTCAGCCTACCATCAAACTGGTCCCCTGCCTCTGCCTACCATCATACTGGTCCCCTGCCTCAGCCTACCATCATACTGGTCCCCTGCCTCAGCCTACCATCATACTGGTCCCCTGCCTCTGCCTACCATCATACTGGTCCCCTGCCTCAGCCTACCATCATACTGGCCCCCTGCCTCAGCCTACCATCATACTGGTCCCCTGCCTCAGACTACCATCATACTGGTCCCCCGCCTCAGCCTACCATCATACTGGTCCCCTGCCTCAGCCTACCATCATACTGGTCCCCTGCCTCAGCCTACCATCATACTGGTCCCCTGCCTCTGCCTACCATCATACTGGTCCCCTGCCTCAGCCTACCATCATACTGGTCCCCTGCCTCAGCCTACCATCATACTGGTCCCCTGCCTCAGCCTACCATCATACTGGTCCCCTGCCTCAGCCTACCATCATACTGGTCCCCTGCCTCAGCCTACCATCATACTGGTCCCCTGCCTCAGCCTACCATCATACTGGTCCCCTGCCTCAGCCTACCATCATACTGGTCCCCTGCCTCTGCCTACCATCATACTGGTCCCCTGCCTCAGCCTACCATCATACTGGTCCCCTGCCTCAGCCTACCATCATACTGGTCCCCTGACTCAGCCTACCATCATACTGGTCCCCTGCCTCAGCCTACCATCCCCTGCCTCAGCCTAGCATCATACTGGTCCCCTGCCTCAGCCTACCATCATACTGGTCCCCTGCCTCAGCCTACCATCATACTGGTCCCCTGCCTCAGCCTACCATCATACTGGTCCCCTGCCTCAGCCTACCATCCCCTGCCTCAGCCTACCATTATACTGGTCCTCAGCCTACCATCATACTGGTCCCCTGCCTCAGCCTACCATCATACTGGTCCCCTGCCTCAGCCTACCATCATACTGGTCCCCTGCCTCAGCCTACCATCATACTGGTCCCCTGCCTCAGCCTACCATCATACTGGTCCCCTGCCTCTGCCTACCATCATACTGGTCCCCTGCCTCAGCCTACCATCATACTGGTCCCCTGCCTCAGCCTACCATCATACTGGTCCCCTGCCTCAGCCTACCATCATACTGGTCCCCTGCCTCAGCCTACCATCATACTGGTCCCCTGCCTCAGCCTACCATCATACTGGTCCCCTGCCTCAGCCTACCATCATACTGGTCCCCTGCCTCAGCCTACCATCATACTGGTCCCCTGCCTCAGCCTACCATCATACTGGTCCCCTGCCTCTGCCTACCATCATACTGGTCCCCTGCCTCAGCCTACCATCATACTGGTCCCCTGCCTCAGCCTAACATCATACTGGTCCCCTGCCTCTGCCTACCATCATACTGGTCCCCTGCCTCAGCCTACCATCATACTGGCCCCCTGCCTCAGCCTACCATCATACTGGTCCCCTGCCTCAGACTACCATCATACTGGTCCCCTGCCTCAGCCTACCATCATACTGGTCCCCTGCCTCAGCCTACCATCATACTGGTCCCCTGCCTCAGCCTACCATCATACTGGTCCCCTGCCTCAGCCTACCATCATACTGGTCCCCTGCCTCTGCCTACCATCATACTGGTCCCCTGCCTCAGCCTACCATCATACTGGTCCCCTGCCTCAGCCTACCATCATACTGGTCCCCTGCCTCAGCCTACCATCATACTGGTCCCCTGCCTCAGCCTACCATCATACTGGTCCCCTGCCTCAGCCTACCATCATACTGGTCCCCTGCCTCAGCCTACCATCATACTGGTCCCCTGCCTCAGCCTACCATCATACTGGTCCCCTGCCTCAGCCTACCATCATACTGGTCCCCTGCCTCAGCCTACCATCATACTGGTCCCCTGCCTCAGCCTACCATCATACTGGTCCCCTGCCTCTGCCTACCATCATACTGGTCCCCTGCCTCAGCCTACCATCATACTGGTCCCCTGCCTCAGCCTACCATCATACTGGTCCCCTGCCTCAGCCTACCATCATACTGGTCCCCTGCCTCAGCCTACCATCATACTGGTCCCCTGCCTCAGCCTACCATCATACTGGTCCCCTGTCTCAGCCTACCATCATACAGGTCCCCTGCCTCAGCCTACCATCATACTGGTCCCCTGCCTCAGCCTACCATCATACTGGTCCCCTGCCTCTGCCTACCATCATACTGGTCCCCTGCCTCAGCCTACCATCATACTGGTCCCCTGCCTCAGCCTACCATCATACTGGTCCCCTGCCTCAGCCTACCATCCCCTGCCTCAGCCTAGCATCATACTGGTCCCCTGCCTCAGCCTACCATCATACTGGTCCCCTGCCTCAGCCTACCATCATACTGGTCCCCTGCCTACCATCATACTGGTCCCCTGCCTCAGCCTACCATCCCCTGCCTCAGCCTACCATCATACTGGTCCTCAGCCTACCATCATACTGGTCCCCTGCCTCAGCCTACCATCATACTGGTCCCCTGCCTCAGCCTACCATCATACTGGTCCCCTGCCTCAGCCGACCATCATTGATTCTGCTTCTTAATTCGTTCTGTAACCACCACCACCACACTGCCTGCGAACCAAATGCCACCCTCTTCCCTTTGTAGTGCACTACGTTGGATTAAGGCTCTGGTCAAAAGTAGGGCACTAAATAGGGAATAAGGCGGTATTTGGTCGTGTGACGCAGACTCATCTCTCCTTCAACACGGTGATTAGTCCTGCCAGCCAGCTAGTCGTGCAGAGAGAGAGATCAGGAAAACATTGTGACAGTCACCTCCCGATGGAAAGCCAAGACATAAGCTGTGAGTGGGGTAATGTTTCAGCGCAGTGTAATAACAGTTCAAAGCTGTCAACGAACTCGGAGTCACACAGAGCCTGTGTCCTAAATAGGGGGCCTATTCCCTATAGCGCATAGGGCTGTGTTGAGACGCACACCCAGAAACAAGTAGTAGTTAGTGAGAGGAGCAGTCAGGGATTCATCAATACAACCCATTAAAACTCCCCTTTAAATGCACTCAGTATATTTTTTGTGTGAAAAGTGGTTGAGAACTAGTTGAATGGTTCAGGTGATGTTGTATTGTGACACTGTGATATTGCAGTAGTGTGTCTCAGTGAGTTGTGGATTCAGCTAAAGTGTCTGGCAGAGAACAACGACCGTGTCACAGGTCACAGGTCACAGTTAGAACAGCTACAGCAGGAGTAGAGACACATGAACACAGTGGTGTTTCACAAACCAAACGGGACCACTTTCCACTGTTACGTTTAGACCTGGGGGTTCTCTACTGTCTTCCTGTCACTACCCCAGTCAGCTGTGGGTTCTCTACTGTCTTCCTGTCACTACCCCAGTCAGCTGGGGTTCTCTACTGTCTTCCTGTCACTACCCCAGTCAGCTGGGGGTTCTCTACTCTCTTCCTGTCACTACCCCAGCTGACTGGGGTTCTCTACTGTCTTCCTGTCACTACCCCAGTCAGCTGGGGTTCTCTACTGTCTTCCTGTCACTACCCCAGCTGACTGGGGTTCTCTACTGTCTTCCTGTCACTACCCCAGTCAGCTGGGGGTTCTCTACTGTCTTCCTGTCACTACCCCAGTCAGCTGGGGTTCTCTACTGTCTTCCTGTCACTACCCAAGTCAGCTGTAGTCTCTACTGTCTTCCTGTCACTACCCCAGTCAGCTGGGGTTCTCTACTGTCTTCCTGTCACTACCCAAGTCAGCTGGGGTTCTCTACTGTCTTCCTGTCACTACCCAAGTCAGCTGGGGTTCTCTACTGTCTTCCTGTCACTACCCCAGTCAGCTGGGGTTCTCTACTGTCTTCCTGTCACTACCCCAGTCAGCTGGGGTTCTCTACTCTCTTCCTGTCACTACCCCAGTCAGCTGGGGGTTCTCTACTGTCTTCCTGTCACTACCCCAGTCAGCTGAGGTTCTCTACTGTCTTCCTGTCACTACCCCAGTCAGCTGGGGTTCTCTACTCTCTTCCTGTCACTACCCCAGTCAGCTGTAGTCTCTACTGTCTTCCTGTCACTACCCCAGTCAGCTGGGGTTCTCTACTCTCTTCCTGTCACTACCCCAGTCAGCTGGGGGTTCACTACTGTCTTCCTGTCACTACCCCAGTCAGCTGGGGTTCTCTACTGTCTTCCTGTCACTACCCCAGTCAGCTGGGGGTTCTCTACTGTCGTCCTGTCACTACCCCAGTCAGCTGAGGTTCTCTACTGTCTTCCTGTCACTACCCCAGTCAGCTGAGGTTCTCTACTGTCTTCCTGTCACTACCCCAGTCAGCTGAGGTTCTCTACTGTCTTCCTGTCACTACCCCAGTCAGCTGGGTTTCTCTATTGTCTTCCTCTCACTACCCCAGTCAACTGGGGTTCCCTACTGTCTTCCTGTCACTACCCCAGTCAGACCGAGGGTCCCCGTTCCCAACTCCTCCACTGTCGTCCTCTCCCTCCTCCTACACTCTCCAGTATCAGGTGGAGGAGCAGCAGAACGGTAGCGCCATCACTCCCGATAATTTTCCCCTGGAATGAGCACGGCTCTCTGTGCTATCACAACAGTGTTGTGGTAACAGCTCTCTGTCCTATCACAACAGTGTTGTGGTAACAGCTCTCTGTGCTATCGCAACAGTGTTGTGGTAACAGCTCTCTGTCCTATCACAACAGTGTTGTGGTAACAGCTCTCTGTGCTATCACAACAGTGTTGTGGTAACAGCTCTCTGTCCTATCACAACAGTGTTGTGGTAACAGCTCTCTGTCCTATCACAACAGTGTTGTGGTAACACCTCTCTGTCCTGCTTCATTCTCCACACACACACACACACACAGGAGCAGGTTTGATAGGGTACAGAACACACACACACACAGGTTAGAGAGATGCCCAGAAGCCTTAAGCACGTCTTTCAGAGGGGAACTTGGGTCTTATCTCCCCCCGTCCCAAAAAGCCAGAGCCAGGTTGGCTGCAGTCATTACTCTGAGTCCTGAACAGTCAGCGGGGGCTGGGGGAAGGAGGGGAAGGGAGGGTGGGGTGGAAAGGAGGTTAAGAAACTTCATGGATTGTTTCCCAAATGATAAATATAGAAGTGTGGTTCAAATGGCACCCTGGCACCCAAATGGCACCCTTCAGAGCCGACACTGCAGTTATCTCCCTCTCTCTCTTCAGTCATCTCCCTCTCTCTCTCCAGTCATCTCTCTCTCCAGTCATCTCCCTCTCTCTCTCTCCAGTCATCTCCCTCTCTCTCTCCAGTTATCTCCCTCTCTCTCTCCAGTCATCTCCCTCTCTCTCTCCAGTTATCTCCCTCTCTCTCTCCAGTCATCTCCCTCTCTCTCTCCAGTTATCTCCCTCTCTCTCTCCAGTCATCTCCCTCTCTCTCTCCAGTTATCTCCCTCTCTCTCTCCAGTCATCTCCCTCTCTCTCTCCAGTTATCTCCCTCTCTCTCTCCAGTCATCTCCCTCTCTCTCTCCAGTTATCTCCCTCTCTCTCTCCAGTCATCTCCCTCTCTCTCTCCAGTTATCTCTCTCTCTCCAGTTATCTCCCTCTCTCTCTCCAGTCATCTCCCTCTCTCTCTCCAGTTATCTCCCTCTCTCTCTCCAGTTATCTCCCTCTCTCTCTCCAGTCATCTCCCTCTCTCTCTCCAGTCATCTCCCTCTCTCTCCAGTTATCTCCCTCTCTCTCTCCTTGCCCTCTGTTGTCTGTTACCTGTCCCAGAGTGTATAATATTGCCTGTTACCTGTCCCAGAGTGTCTAATATTGTCTGTTACCTGTCCCAGAGTGTCTAATATTGTCTGGTACCTGTCCCAGAGTGTCTAATATTGCCTGTTACCTGTCCTAGAGTGTCTAATATTGTCTGTTACCTGTCCCAGAGTGTCTAATATTGCCTGTTACCTGTCCCAGAGTGTCTAATATTGCCTGTCACCTGTCCCAGAGTGTCTAATATTGTCTGTTACCTGTCCCAGAGTGTCTAATATTGTCTGTTACCTGTCCCAGAGTGTCCAAAGTTTGTCTGTTACCTGTCCTAGAGTGTCTAATATTGCCTGTTACCTTCCCCAGAGTGTCTAATATTGCCTGGGACCTGTCCCAGAGTGTCTAATATTGTCTGTTACCTGTCCCAGAGTGTCCAAATTTTGTCTGTTACCTGTCCTAGAGTGTCTAATATTGCCTGTTACCTTCCCCAGAGTGTCTAATATTGCCTGGCACCTGTCCCAGAGTCTCTAATATTGTCTGTTACCTGTCCCAGAGTGTCTAATATTGTCTGTTACCTGTCCCAGAGTGTCCAAAGTTCATCTGTTACCTGTCCTAGAGTGTCTAATATTGCCTGTTACCTGCCCCAGAGTGTCTAATATTGCCTGTTACCTGTCCCTGAGTGTCTAATATTGCCTGTTACCTGTTCCAGAGTGTCTAATATTGTCTGTTACCTGCCCCAGAGTGTCTAATATTGCCTGTTACCTGTCCCAGAGTAAATCATATTGTCTGAGGAGGCAAGGAGAGGAGCAGAGAAGAGCAGAGAGGAGCAGAGAGGAGGCGAGGAGAGGAGCATAGAGGAGCAGAGAGAAGCAGAGAGGAGGAGAGGAGAGGAGCAGAGAAGAGCAGAGAGGAGCAGAGAGGAGGCGAGGAGAGGAGCAGAGAGGAGCAGAGAGGAGGTGAGGAGAGGAGCAGAGAGGAGCTGAGGAGCTGAGAGGAGGAGAGGAGAGGAGCAGAGAGGAGTAGAGGAGAGGAGAGGAGAGGAGAGGAGGCGAGCAGAGGAGAGGAGAGGAGAGGAGAGGAGGTGAGGAAAGGAGCAGAGAGGAGGTGAGGAGAGGAGCAGAGAGGAGGTGAGGAGAGTAGCAGAGAGGAAGTGAGTAGAGGAGCAGAGAGGAGGTGAGGAGAGGAGCAGAGAGGAGGAGAGGAGAGGAGCTGAGAGGAGGAGAGGAGAGGAGCAGAGAGGAGGAGAGGAGAGGAGAGGAGAGGAGCAGAGAGGAGACGAGGAGAGGAGGTGAGGAGAGGAGCAGAGAGGAGACGAGGAGAGGCGAGGCTGCAGTTTCACACAGAGGCTCTGTTGCCATCAGTAAACACAGCTAGGTGTTCATTAGATTACAGACACAACACATAAACACTGTGTTTACCGTAGCAGGCTGATGGTACTGCACCAACACAGAAAAGCATCCAATTTGGCCCGTTGATAAGTTCAAGGGCAAACTATAAACATGGCCGCAGTGTCTCGGTATGTTTGTGACAAAATATGACAGTTTAATGGTGTCAATTTGAGCAAAGTGGATGTTGACGTCAAACAACAAATGATCAGTCTTGGATGTCAGCCAATGTTTTTATTCAGATATAATCTGATAATGACTACTAATATCAAACAAACTATCTCTGACTGGGATTCCTGTAAAACAGGTGGCTTCTGACATGACATAGCTGTTGATCCAACCTCACGTAAAAGGCCACTAGTTTCATAACCTTGAGTTTGTTGACTCCCTGTCCTGTCTGACAAGGCTGGGCTTCAGATTCACTCCCTCTCCTGTCTGAAGAGGCCAGGCTTCAGCCTCACTCCCTGTCCTGTCTGACGAGGCCGGGCTCCAGTCTCACTCCCTCTCCTGTCTGACGAGGCTGGGCTCCAGTCTCACACCCTGTCCTGTCTGAAGAGGCTGGGCTCCAGCCTCACTCCCTCTCCTGTCTGACAAGGCTGGGCTTCAGCCTCACTCCCTCTCCTGTCTGACAAGGCTGGGCGTCAGCCTCACTCCCTGTCCTGTCTGAAGAGGCTGGGCTTCAGCCTCACTCCCTCTCCTGTCTGAAGAGGCTGGGCTCCAGTCTCACACCCTGTCCTGTCTGAAGAGGCTGGGCTCCAGCCTCACTCCCTCTCCTGTCTGACGAGGCTGGGCTCCAGTCTCACTCCCTCTCCTGTCTGACGAGGCTGGGCTCCAGTCTCACACCCTGTCCTGTCTGAAGAGGCTGGGCTCCAGCCTCACTCCCTCTCCTGTCTGACGAGGTTGGGCTCCAGTCTCACACCCTGTCCTGTCTGAAGAGGCTGGGCTCCAGCCTCACTCCCTGTCCTGTCTGACGAGGCTGGGCTCCAGCCTCACTCCCTCTCCTGTCTGACGAGGCTGGGCTCCAGTCTCACACCCTGTCCTGTCTGAAGAGGCTGGGCTCCAGCCTCACTCCCTCTCCTGTCTGACGAGGCTGGGCTCCAGTCTCACTCCCTCTCCTGTCTGACGAGGCTGGGCTCCAGTCTCACACCCTGTCCTGTCTGAAGAGGCTGGGCTCCAGTCTCACTCACTGTCCTGTCTGACGAGGCTGGGCTCCAGTCTCACTCCCTCTCCTGTCTGACGAGGCTGGACTCCAGCCTCACTCCCTCTCCTGTCTGACGAGGCTGGGCTCCAGTCTCACACCCTGTCCTGTCTGAAGAGGCTGGGCTCCAGCCTCACTCCCTCTCCTGTCTGACGAGGCTGGGCTCCAGTCTCACTCCCTCTCCTGTCTGACGAGGCTGGGCTTCAGCCTCACTCCCTGTCCTGTCTGACGAGGCTGGGCTCCAGTCTCACTCACTGTCCTGTCTGACGAGGCCGGGCTCCAGCCTCACTCCCTGTCCTGTCTGAAGAGGCTGGGCTGCAGTCTCACTCCCTGTCCTGTCTGACAAGGCTGGGCTTCAGATTCACTCCCTCTCCTGTCTGATGAGACTTGGCTCCAGTCTCACTCCCTGTCCTGTCTGAAGAGGCAGGGCTCCAGCCTCACTCCCTCTCCTGTCTGAAGAGGCTGGGCTCCAGCCTCACTCACAGTCCTGTCTGAAGAGGCCGGGCCAGCGGGGGCTGACGCCTGATGAGATGGAAGGACTCATCGGCTCCATTAACAGACAGGAGTGCTGGGATGAATCCCAAATGGCACCATATTCCCCATAGGGTTCTGGTCTAAAGTAGTGCACTATATAAGGAATAGGGCTCTGGTCTAAAGTAAAGCACTATATAGGGAATTGGGCTCTGGTCTAAAGTAAAGCACTACATAGGGAATAGGGTGCCATTTGGGAGACAACCCTGGCTTTCAGCTTTCAGCCCCTCCATCCTCTCCATCCCACTACCAGCCCAGAGAGAGACATTAGCCCAGGGGTAATGGCACTTATGAGGGCTCTGCCCACACCAACAGGCCCCCCTCTATACCATCTCTCCACCACGCATCAAAACCACTTCTCCTCCGCCAGCTCTCCGCTCTCCACCTCTCTCTGCTAACCACTACAACGACAGCGGGACAAGCGCAGGGCAACTGGAGGTGACAGGGAGGCGGAGGAGAAGCTCTTTAGGAGGGCCTAAGAGTTTGTATTGACTTCCAATAAACGAGGACCAATTAACCACATGCCTGGGAGGATTCTGATTGGTCCTCTAGGATGTAGAATTTGACCTTTGGGGGGAAAAATGGGAAACGTGTCTCGTTTGATCCTTTTCTAACCTGTGATGACATCATGACCTCTCTCTTTTGTCTTGTGATGTGGCACACGATCCCGTGTCTGACACCGTGTGTCCCTCTGTGACTGTTTAAACAGAGTCAATAAACAGGGTGACAGAGGCTTTGGCGCAAATTAGTTTCAGATTGATGGCTGATGCAGCATTAACACTGACAGAAATGTATTGGGTAGTGTCTGGGTGGTGTCTGGGTAGTGTCTGGGTAGTGTCTGGGTAGTGTCTGGGTAGTGTCTGATCACGGTATTGGGTAGTGTCTGGGTAGTGTCTGGGTAGTGTCTGGGTAGTGTCTGATCACGGTATTGGGTAGTGTCTGGGTAGTGTCTGGGTAGTGTCTGGGTAGTGTCTGATCACGGTATTGGGTAGTGTCTGGGTAGTGTCTGGGTGGTGTCTGGGTAGTGTCTGGGTGGTGTCTGGGTAGTGTCTGGGTAGTGTCTGGATAGTGTCTGGGTAGTGTCAGGGTAGTGTCTGGGTAGTGTCTGATCACGGTATTGGGTAGTGTCTGGGTAGTTTCTGGGTAGTGTCTGGGTAGTGCCTGGGTAGTTTCTGGGTAGTGTTTGGGTAGTGTCTGGGTGGTGTCTGGGTAGTGTCTGGGTAGTGTCTGATCACAGTATTGGGTAGTGTCTGATCACGGTATTGGGTAGTGTCTGGGTAGTGTCTGGGTAGTGTCTGGGTGGTGTATGGGTAGTGTCTGAGTAGTGTCTGATCACTGTATTGGGTAGTGTCTGGGTAGTGTGTGATCACTGTATTGGGTAGTGTCTGGGTAGTGTCTGATCACGGTATTGGGTAGTGTCTGGGTAGTGTTTGATCACTGTATTGGGTAGTGTCTCGGTAGTGTGTGATCACTGTATTGGGTAGTGTCTGGGTAGTTTCTGATCACTGTATTGGGTAGTGTCTGGGTAGTGTCTGAACACGGCATTGGGTAGTGTCTGATCACGGTATTGGGTAGTGTCTGGGTAGTGTCTGGGTATTGTCTGGATAGTGTCTGGGTAGTGTCTGGGTAGTGTATGGGTGGTGTCTGGGTAGTGTCTGATCACGGTATTGGGTAGTGTCTGGGTAGTGTCTGGGTAGTGTCTTGTTGGTGTCTGGGTAGTGTCTGGGTAGTGTCTAGGTAGTGTCTGGGTAGTGTCTGATCACGATATTGGGTAGTGTCTGGGTAGTGTCTGATCACAGTATTGGGTAGTGTCTGGGTAGTGTCTGGATAGTGTCTGGGTAGTGTCTGGGTAGTGTCTGGATAGTGTCTGGGTAGTGTCTGGGTAGTGTCTGGGTAGTGTCTGGGTAGTGTCTGGGTAGTGTCTGAACACGGTATTGGGTAGTGTCTGATCACGGTATTGGGTGGTGTCTGGGTAGTGTCTGGATAGTGTCTGAACACGGTATTGGGTAGTGTCTGATCACGGTATTGGGTGGTGTCTGGGTAGTGTCTGGGTAGTGTCTGATCACGGTATTGGATAGTGTCTGGGTAGTGTCTGGGTAGTGTCTGGGTAGTGTTTGATCACGGTATTGGATAGTGTCTGGGTAGTGTCTGGGTAGTGTCTGAACACGGTATTGGGTAGTGTCTGGGTGGTGTCTGGGTAGTGTCTGGGTAGTGTCTGATCACGGTATTGGGTAGTGTCTGGGTAGTGT
>NC_048579.1:75853289-75855789 GCF_013265735.2 Oncorhynchus mykiss | reverse complement strand
ACTACAGCTGAGGCTGCAAAGACCAACGTTTTTTATTTTTAATAAACCAACGACTGAAACGAAGTGGATTGGCTTGTTTTTCTAGACAAGCGTTTCATATAGAGGTTTTGTGTTGCAGGTAGCCCTGTTTTTAGCCTCAGGGGAAATACACAACCGAGAACAAATCAAATAATTTGATAGAAAAAGGGGTCATAGCACCATTTGTCATCAACAAGTATACCAAATTACTTCCAGTCTATCATGTGACAGTTACTAAATGCACAGTTGGATGTCTCGGTATCACAGAACAGTTTGATTTGCCTCTGGGCCCCGGTCCAGTGGGAACCACAAAGCTGGCTTCTGTTATTGGCTCGAAGCAACTTTACATCCTGCCAATGGCAGTCAATCGGCAGATTCTGTAGAGAACGTATCGGTAAGGAGAGGGATGGGACAGCGTTATGTCAGCTTTAAGATCCTCCTTACTAAGATACAACCTGATATATTGTAATGTAGGGTACTGTAGTTCATCACACTATACAACCTGATATATTGTACTGTAGTTCACCACACTATACAACCTGATATATTGTACTGTAGTTCATCACACTATACAACCTGATATATTGTACTGTAGTTCATCACACTATACAACCTGATATATTGTACTGTAGTTCAGCACACTATACAACCTGATATATTATACTGTAGTTCATCACACTATACAACCTGATATACTGTACTGTAGTTCAGCACACTATACAACCTGATATATTGTACTGTAGTTCATCACACTATACAACCTGATATATTGTACTGTAGTTCAGCACACTATACAACCTGATATATTGTACTGTAGGGTACCGTAGTTCATCACACTATACAACCTGATATATTGTACTGTAGTTCACCACACTATACAACCTGATATATTGTACTGTAGTTCATCACACTATACAACCTGATATATTGTACTGTAGTTCATCACACTATACAACCTGATATATTGTACTGTAGGGTACTGTAGTTCATCACACTATACAACCTGATATATTGTACTGTAGTTCAGCACACTATACAACCAGATATATTGTACTGTAGTTCATCACACTATACAACCTGATATATTATACTGTAGTTCAGCACACTATACAACCTGATATATTGTACTGTAGTTCATCACACTATACAACCTGATATATTGTACTGTAGGGTACTGTAGTTCAGCACACTATACAACCTGATATATTGTACTGTAGGGTACTGTAGTTCAGCACACTATACAACCTGATATATTGTACTGTAGTTCAGCACACTATACAACCTGATATATTGTACTGTAGTTCAGCACACTATACAACCTGATATATTGTACTGTAGTTCATCACACTATACAACCTGATATATTGTACTGTAGTTCAGCACACTATACAACCTGATATATTGTACTGTAGGGTACTGTAGTTCAGCACACTATACAACCTGATATATTGTACTGTAGTTCATCACACTATACAACCTGATATATTGTACTGTAGTTCAGCACACTATACAACCTGATATATTGTACTGTAGGGTACTGTAGTTCAGCACACTATACAACCTGATATATTGTACTGTAGTTCATCACACTATACAACCTGATATATTGTACTGTAGTTCACCACACTATACAACCTGATATATTGTACTGTAGGGTACTGTAGTTCAGCACACTATACAACCTGATATATTGTACTGTAGTTCATCACACTATACAACCTGATATATTGTACTGTAGTTCAGCACACTATACAACCTGATATATTGTACTGTAGTTCAGCACACTATACAACCTGATATATTGTACTGTAGTTCAGCACACTATACAACCTGATATATTGTACTGTAGTTCAGCACACTATACAACCTGATATATTGTACTGTAGTTCATCACACTATACAACCTGATATATTGTACTGTAGGGTACTGTAGTTCAGCACACTATACAACCTGATATATTGTACTGTAGTTCAGCACACTATACAACCTGATATATTGTACTGTAGTTCAGCACACTATACAACCTGATATATTGTACTGTAGTTCAGCACACTATACAACCTGATATATTGTACTGTAGTTCAGCACACTATATAATATATTGTACTGTAGGGTACCATAGTTCAGCACACTATACAACCTGATATATTGTACTGTAGTTCAGCACACTATACAACCTGATATATTGTACTGTAGTTCAGCACACTATATGTAACAGATGTGAAACGGCTAGCTTAGTTAGCGTGGGCGCTAAATAGCGTTTCAATCAGTGACGTCACTTGCTCTGAGACCTTGAAGTAGTAGTTCCCCTTGCTCTGCAAGGGCCGCGGCTTTTGTGGCGCGATGGGTAACGATGCTTCGAGGGTGACTGTTGATGTGTGCAGAAGGTCCCTAGTTCGCGCCCGGGTATGGGCGAGGGGACGGTCTAAATTTGTACTGTTACATATACAACCGGATATATTGTACTGTAGTTCAGCACAC
>NC_048579.1:75840789-75848289 GCF_013265735.2 Oncorhynchus mykiss | reverse complement strand
TCTTTCCCGGAGGACGACCGGGCGCCACGTTGACTCTCTGACTCTGAACATGAATCAGCCGATGAGGAAGTCCTTGATTTAAGTATAAACATTTCCATTGAACCTTGACATTGTAGAGTCTTCTGATGACAGGGAAGAACCAGTGATCAGTGAAGAAGAGTATGATTGCAAAAGCGGAGAGAGTCGAAAAAGAGAACACAGAAGGCTGATGTATTAAACACTTGTCTCCCCGGATTACATCTTCAAACTAAGGGCAACCATGGCAACCGTGACAGAGAGGGAGAAGCGCCCATCCACCTATACGGGTAAGAGAGACTAGCTACATTTCCAGATATTACACGTTTCTAATTTAGTCAGAAAGTCAAGTTAAAGTGCACTGTTAGCTAGCTAGCGTTAGCTGGCTGGCTCGCTAGCTAATGTTACAGGTAGTAAAATGATTGTTATCTCTGAAAGCCATTTTCATTGCTAGTTTTAGCCTAATGTTAGCTCGCTAACTAACATTGAACCTAGTCAATTAGCTTTAAGCAGATTCATGCATGGGTTATGTATGGGTTATGGGTCTAAACAAAAGACTGCACTAAGCTAGTACATTTATTTTACTAGGCAAGTCAGTTAAGAACAAATTCTTATTTTCAATGACGGCCTAGGAACAGTGGGTTAAGTGCCTGTTCAGGGGCAGAATGACAGATTTGTACCTTGTCAGTTCGGGGGTTTGAACTTGCAACCTTCCGGTTACTAGTCCAACGCTCTAACCACTAGGCTACCCTGCCACCTCTACACTCTAACCACTAGGCTACCCTGCCGCCTCTACACTCTAACCACTAGGCTACCCTGCCGCCTCTACACTCTAACCACTAGGCTACCCTGCCGCCTCTACACTCTAACCACTAGGCTACCCTGCCGCCTCTACACTCTAACCACTAGGCTACCCTGCCGCCTCTACACTCTAACCACTAGGCTACCCTGCCGCCTCTACACTCTAACCACTAGGCTACCCTGCCACCCTCCACTCTAACCACTAGGCTACCTGCCTCTAACCACTAGGCTACCTTGCTGCCCCTCCACTCTAACCACTAGGCTACCCTGATGCCCCTCCACTCTAACCACTAGGCTACCAGCCGTCCCTACACTCTAACCACTAGGCTACCCTGCCGCCCCTCCACTCTAACCACTAGGCTACCCTGCCGCCCCTCCACTCTAACCACTAGGCTACCCTGCCGCCCCTACACTCTAACCACTAGGCTACCCTGCCGCCCCTCCACTCTAACCACTAGGCTACCCTGCCGCCATTTCACTGTATCGTTTACACCTTCTGTATCCTGTGCATGTGACAAATAAACATAGATTTGATATGATATGGTGTTTACCAGAGACGGGTAATGTGAAGAACAACATGACCTGCACCAACGTCAGATTAGGATAAAGGCCAAGGACGAGATAAAGTCTATTTTTACCACTACTTTATGCTACTACTTTCACCACTTTTAGTCTTAATCTTTGGTTGTTTACTAAACTACCTTACTCACTCTGTTTAGCACATAGCTTGCCACGTGAATCCTTAAAGAGATGGGCGGGGCTAAGGCTTAAGAGGGTGTGAACGATGCTGAATGGATGGGGCTAAAAGCTTAAGAGGGTGTGAATGATAGCTGAATGGGTGGGGCTAAAGGCTTAAGAGGGTGTGAACGATGCTGAATGGGTGGGGCTAAAGGCTTAAGAGGGTGTGAACGATGCTGAATGGGTGGGGCTAAAGGCTTAAGAGGGTGTGAACGATGCTGAATGGGTGGGGCTAAAGGCTTAAGAGGGTGTGAACGATGCTGAATGGGTGGGGCTAAAGGCTTAAGAGGGTGTGAACGATGCTGAATGGGGGTGGAGACAAAGATCTCTCCAGTAGGTGAACCAAAACATTCAGAGGTCATTTTCTCAAAAGTGGAGTTACAAGTTGGTCAACTTTCAAAGCAGAATTACTTTCCCATTGTTCCTCAACTGCAGTGTATAATATACAATTTTTATAGTTTTCATTCTCTACTTTTATCCAATGTAAAAAAAACAACAACACAATTTCACATTTTCCTACATAGAACTGAATCAAGATGGTGGGTCACAAATGTCATTCAGACAGAACACTGCCTTGCAAAGATTAAGACTTTTTCACAGTATACTTTCTAGTGATGCCCTATTTCACTTGACACGTTTTCCCTCTGAGGAATCTGCTGGGATTGCATTGTAAACTCTAAAAGGTATAGGAGCTAGGTACAGACAGCACTGTGCCAGGTTGTGACTCAACTAATTGATGAAACTAACGGCAATATGTGCTGATGTATTACACCTGGAGCCAGTCAAACACCAACAGATGGTAGATAGAGCTGTTATATACAAACATAAGACTGCCAGGGTAGGGGAGGACTACCAGGGTAAGGGAGGACTACCAGGGTAGGGGAGGACTACCAGGGTAGGGGAAGGACTGCCAGGGTAGGGGAAGGACTGCCAGGGTAGGGGAAGGACTGCCAGGGTAGGGGAAGAACTGCCAGGGTAGGGGAAGGACTGCCAGCGTAGGGGAAGGACTGCCAGGGTGGGGGGGGACTGCCAGGGTAGGGGAAGAACTGCCAGGGTAGGGGAAGGACTGCCAGCGTAGGGGAAGGACTGCCAGGGTGGGGAGGGACTGCCAGGGTAGGGGAAGGACTGCCAGGGTAGGGGAAGAACTGCCAGGGTAGGGGAAGAACTGCCAGGGTAGGGGAAGGACTGCCAGGGTAGGGGAAGGACTGCCAGGGTAGGGGAGGACTGCCAGGGTAGGGGAGGACTGCCAGGGTTAGGGAGGACTGCCAGGGTAGGGGAAGGACTGCCAGGGTATGGGAAGGACTACCAGGGTAGGGGAGGACTACCAGGGTAGGGTAGGACTGAATACTGAGACGACCTCAATCATCTAAACTGGAACAACCATCTGAGTAACGGGAGCAGTAAATCCAACTACTAGCAGATTGGATAAGTTTAGAAACTACGTTATTTATCTTTGTGTAGTATAACATTTATCAACTAATCAATGTAAATGCAAAACACAGATATTACAGTAAAACAAACAACTCTGAAAATCTCCCTGCAATAGATGCATGCTGGGAAATATGATAGATGGTGTTGTGTAGAACCCTTCTAGTCTTCTAAAGAATCCTCAAACAACCGCTTTCTTCCAAAAATGGTTCTTAGGAGGTTGAAGGTTCTAGGTAGAACCCTTTGCCTGACAAATAAATATTGTCTTCCCGGTAGAACCCTATCCTCCTGTAAAAAAAAAACATTTTGGAACCCTTTTTTCTAAGAGTCTATAGATGTGGTTGTAACTGTACCAGAGACATCTCTACAGTGTTGTAAGTGATATGGAGACATCTCTACAGTGTTGTGAGTGATATGGAGACATCTCTACAGTGTTGTGAGTGATATGGAGACATCTCTACAGTGTTGTGAGTGATATGGAGACATCTCTACAGTGTTGTGAGTGATATGGAGACATCTCTACAGTGTTGTGAGTGATATGGAGACATCTCTACAGTGTTGTGAGTGATATGGAGACATCTCTACAGTGTTGTGAGTGATATGGTCTATACATGTGGTTGTAACTGTACCAGAGACATCTCTACAGTGTTGTGAGTGATATGAAGACATCTCTACACTGTTGTGAGTGATATGGCGACATCTCTACAGTGTTGTGAGTGATATGGAGACATCTCTACAGTGTTGTGAGTGATATGGAGACATCTCTACAGTGTTGTGAGTGATATGGCGACATCTCTACAGTGTTGTGAGTGATATGGAGACATCTCTACAGTGTTGTGAGTGATATGGATACATCTCTACAGTGTTGTGAGTGATATGGAGACATCTCTACAGTGTTGTGAGTGATATGGAGACATCTCTACAGTGTTGTGAGTGATATGGAGACATCTCTACAGTGTTGTGAGTGATATGGAGACATCTCTACAGTGTTGTGAGTGATATGTTATATACATGTGGTTGTAACCGTACCAGAGACATCTCTACAGTGTTGTGAGTGATATGGAGACATCTCTACACTGTTGTGAGTGATATGTTATATACATGTGGTTGTAACCGTACCAGAGACATCTCTACAGTGTTGTGAGTGATATAGAGACATCTCTACACTGTTGAGAGTGATATGGTCTATAGATGTGGTTGTAACCGTACCAGAGACATCTCTACAGTGTTGTGAGTGATATGGAGACATCTCTACAGTGTTGTGAGTGATATGGAGACATCTCTACAGTGGTGTGAGTAATATGTAGACATCTCTACGGTGTTGTGGGTGATATGGAGACATCTCTACAGTGTTGTGAGTGATATGGAGACATCTCTACAGTGTTGTGAGTGATATGTTATATACATGTGGTTGTAACCGTACCAGAGACATCTCTACAGTGTTGTGAGTGATGTGGAGACATCTCTACAGTGTTGTGAGTGATATGTTATATACATGTGGTTGTAACCGTACCAGAGACATCTCTACACTGTTGTGAGTGATATGGAGACATCTCTACACTGTTGTGAGTGATATAGAGACATCTCTACACTGTTGAGAGTGATATGGTCTATAGATGTGGTTGTAACCGTACCAGAGACATCTCTACAGTGTTGTGTGAATTCTCTCCAAACTCCACCAAACGAACCGCTCCTCTCCTGGTGAAACTAAACTCTATTGGATAGGCACCAACCTCCCTGCCTCGTACTGACAAAGTCCCTGAACGCACGTCAGGGAGTTTGTTTTAATGGATTCTGAACTTCAAAGGAACGACGTTGTGCGTTGGCAGAAATAACAACATTACATTCAGATTCACAGGTAACACCGGTCAGCACTTCCCCTTTTTACAAATCACTGCGGCATGAGAGAGTTGGAATGAAACCAAACGCTGGGACAATGAAAAAAAAGGTGGAGCAGCTTGAGGAAACCAAAGGATGTGTCCCAAAATGGCACCCTATTGGTCAAAAGTAGTGCACTATAAAGGGAATCGGGTTCCGTTTGGGACGTAGACTAATTCCACCCTTGGCAGAGACCGTCCACGTCAGTCGTTCTCTCCAGATCACATCTACATCTTCTATTCTCCTCTCTTCTCTTCTTCACATGTCCTCTCCTCTCCTCTCCTCCTACTCCTTCTCCCCTCCCCTCTTCTCCTCTCCCTTCCCAACCTCTCCTCCGCCTTATCCTCTCCCCTCTCCTCCTCTCCCTT
The DNA here is from genome assembly GCF_013265735.2 of Oncorhynchus mykiss. Classification (NCBI taxonomy): domain Eukaryota; kingdom Metazoa; phylum Chordata; class Actinopteri; order Salmoniformes; family Salmonidae; genus Oncorhynchus; species Oncorhynchus mykiss. The sequence continues at coordinate 75,843,061 of NC_048579.1, read as the reverse complement.
CCCATCCTCTCCTCCTTATCGTCTCTTCTCCTCTCCTCTCCTCTCCCCTCCTCTCCCCCCCTCTCTTCTCCCCCCTCTCCTCTCATCCCCTCTCCTCTCCTCTATTCTACCCTCCTCTCCTCTCCTCTCCCCTATACTCCTCTCCTCTCCCCCTCTCCCCTCCTCTCCTCTCCCCATCTCCTCTCCTCTCCTCTCCTTTCATCCCCTCTCCTCTTCTCTCATCTCCTCTCCTCTCCTATCATCCCCTCTCCTCTCCTCTCCTCTCATCCCCTCTCCTCTCCTCTCCTCTCCTCTCCTCTCCTCTCCTCTCCTCTCATCCCATCTCCTCTCCTCTCCTCTCCTCTCCTCTCCTCTCCTCCCCTCTCCTCTCCTCTCCTCTCCTCTCATCCCCTCTCCTCTCCTCTCCTCTCCTCTCATCCCCTCTCCTCTCCTCTCCTCTCATCCCCTCTCCTCTCCTCTCCTCTCCTCTCCTCTCATCTCATCTCCTCTCTAACATGTTGAAAGCCTCATTGATCACTTCACTCATGTCTTTCCAAGATGTGTCTCCTGTAATCAATTTGCTTATCGTGTTGCCAAGGCTCTAATTGCGTCTCTTTGTCAGGTAATCACACATAATTACCAGGCGAAGCGCTACTTCAACCACTCTCCTCACCGCTGGTCCGTATCCCTACGCCTGTTGCATCAAGGGCTTATTTGTGGGAGAACAAATGGAGGCCATTCAAGAGGGACGTTCATGATGTGTATGACAGTACTCTTAACTGCAAGGTGGAGGACCCACCTGCATGGATCACTGTTCTATTCTATCAACACAATGAAGGAAGCAGGGATGGATGGAAGGATCAGTGGGTGGATAGGTGGGTGGGTGGATGGATGGGTGGGTGGATGGATGGATGGATCAGTGGGTGGGTGGGTGGGTGGATGGATGGATCAGTGGGTGGATAGATGGGTGGGTGGGTGGGTGGATGGATGGGTGGATAAAGGGGGTGGATGGATGGATGGATCGATGGGTGGGTGGGTGGATGGATGGGTGGATAAAGGGGGTGGATAAAGGGGGTGGGTGGATGGATGGATGGATGGATGGATGGGTGGGTGGGTGGGTGGGTGGATAAAGGGGGTGGATCAGTGGGTGGATGGATGGATCGGTGGGTGGATGGATGGACGGATGGGTGGATGGATAAAGGGGGGGATCAGTGGGTGGATAGATGGATGGGTGGGTGGGTGGATGGATGGAGGAGGATGGAGGTGGATAAAGGGGGTGGATGGATGGATGGATGGGTGGGTGGGTGGGTGGATAAAGGGGGTGGATCAGTGGGTGGATGGATGGATCAGTGGGTGGATGGATGGACGGATGGGTGGATGGATAAAGGGGGTGGATCAGTGGGTGGATAGATGGATGGGTGGGTGGATCGATGGGTGGGTGGGTGGATGGATGGGTGGATAAAGGGGGTGGATAAAGGGGGTGGATGGATGGATGGATGGGTGGGTGGGTGGGTGGGTGGGTGGGTGGATAAAGGGGGTGGATCAGTGGGTGGATGGATGGATCGGTGGGTGGATGGAGGAGGATGTAGGGATGGATGGATGGAGGAGGATGGAGGGATGGATGGAGGGATGGATGGAGGGATGTATGGATGATGGAGGGATGGATGGAGGGATGTATGGAGGGATGTATGGAGGATGGAGGGATGGGATGGAGGGATGTATGGAGGATGGAGGGATGGATGGAGGGATGTATGGAGGATGGAGGGATGGATGGAGGGATGTATGGAGGATGGAGAGATATATGGAGGAGGATGGAGGGATGGATGGAGGGATGTGTGGAGGATGGAGGGATGGATGGAGGGATGTATGGAGGATGGAGGGATGGATGGAGGGATGTATGGAGGATGGAGGGATATATGGAGGAGGATGGAGGGATGTGCGCACACACTGCGCACACGCACACGCACACGCACACACACACACACACTGATGAGTGTACCTGCCATCAGATAAAGCGTCTCCAGCGACTTCAGAATGATCAATAATGTAATACAGGATCTGACTGGTGCTGTTAACGACCAGGAGACCTTCTGGGTCAGGAGAGGGGTCAGGAGAGAGGCAGAGACCTGACCTTCTGACGGGGTCAGGAGAGAGGGAGAGACCTGACCTTCTGACGGGGTCAGGAGAGAGGGAGAGACCTGACCTTCTGACGGGGTCAGGAGAGAGGGAGAGACCTGACCTTCTGACGGGGTCAGGAGAGAGGCAGAGACCTGGCCTTCTGACGGGGTCAGGA
>NC_048579.1:75825789-75830789 GCF_013265735.2 Oncorhynchus mykiss | reverse complement strand
GGCTGAAGGGAGTTGTAGTTTCTATAGAGAGAAATCAAATCATTAACGAGAGAGTGTGACGCTGGGCTGAAGGGAGTTGTAGTTTCTATAGAGAGAAATCAAATCATTCACGAGAGAGTGGGACGCTGGGCTGAAGGGAGTTGTAGTTTCTATAGAGAGAAATCAAATCATTCACGAGAGAGTGGGACGCTGGGCTGAAGGGAGTTGTAGTTTTCATGAAGCAAATATTCAACCCAGTTCAGCGCAGAAATGTGGTAATAAACTACAATGACCATAAAAAGAGATGAGATGATGACTTTTAATTAAGGAAAAAGAATACATGAATTAAATAAAAACGAAGTCAAAAACATGATATTATTTCACAGTAACTAACTACAGACTATAAATATGATATAATTTCACAGTAACTAACTATAGACTATAAATATGATATTATTTCACAGTAACTAACTACAGACTATAAATATGATATTATTTCACAGTAACTAACTACAGACTATAAATATGATATTATTTCACAGTAACTAACTACAGACTATAAATATGATAATATTTCACAGTAACTAACTACAGACTAAAAATATGATATTATTTCACAGTAACTAACTACAGACTATAAATATGATATTATTTCACAGTAACTAACTACAGACTATAAATATGATATTATTTCACAGTAACTAACTACAGACTATAAATATGATAATATTTCACAGTAACTAACTACAGACTAAACACATGATATTATTTCACAGTAACTAACTCTTTTTCTCTTGAGGTCCAGCCAACGTGGACCTGACGGAGACGAAGGACAATGTTCAATGGTTTGACAACTCATTCACTATTTGGGGATTTTGGAATTTCCAATTTTAAAAAAATCTCTAAAATCATTTTAATGGGATTACTTATTTTAATAATCAAGCTGAAACCGAACCGACCTAAAAAAAAAAACACTAATTGCTCAGCACTATTCTCCTCCTGATTGGTTGGAACATTGGAATATGACAGTAAAGGTCAATGGTGCAACAGTCATTTCACATGGGAGGAGGAGGAAGATATCAGACAGCTGGGAGGAGGAGGAAGATATCAGACAGCTGGGAGGAGGAGGAAGATATCAGACAGCTGGGAGGAGATGAGGAAGATATCAGACAGCTGGGAGGAGGAGGAAGATATCAGACAGCTGGGAGGAGGAGGAAGATATCAGACAGCTGGGAGGAGATGAGGAAGATATCAGACAGTTGGGAGGAGGAGGAAGATATCAGACAGCTGGGAGGAGGAGGAAGATATCAGACAGCTGGGAGGAGGAGGAAGATATCAGACAGCTGGGTGGAGGAGGAAGATATCAGACAGCTGGGAGGAGATGAGGAAGATATCAGACAGCTGGGAGGAGATGAGGAAGATATCAGACAGCTGGGAGGAGGAGGAAGATATCAGCCAGCTAGGAGGAGGAGGAAGATATCAGACAGCTGGGAGGAGGAGGAAGATATCAGACAGCTGGGAGGAGGAGGAAGATATCAGACAGCTGGGAGGAGATGAGGAAGATATCAGACAGCTGGGAGGAGATGAGGAAGATATCAGACAGCTGGGAGGAGGAGGAAGATATCAGACAGCTGGGAGGAGGAGGAAGATATCAGACAGCTGGGAGGAGGAGGAAGATATCAGACAGCTGGGAGGAGGAGGAAGATATCAGACAGCTGGGAGGAGGAGGAAGATATCAGACAGCTGGGAGGAGGAGGAAGATATCAGACAGCTGGGAGGAGGAGGAAGATATCAGACAGCTGGGAGGAGGAGGAAGATATCAGACAGCTGGGAGGAGATGAGGAAGATATCAGACAGCTGGGAGGAGATGAGGAAGATATCAGACAGCTGGGAGGAGGAGGAAGATATCAGCCAGCTGGGAGGAGGAGGAAGATATCAGACAGCTGGGAGGAGGAGGAAGATATCAGACAGCTGGGAGGAGGAGGAAGATATCAGACAGCTGGGAGGAGATGAGGAAGATATCAGACAGCTGGGAGGAGATGAGGAAGATATCAGACAGCTGGGAGGAGATGAGGAAGATATCAGACAGCTGGGAGGAGATGAGGAAGATATCAGACAGCTGGGAGGAGGAGGAAGATATCAGACAGCTGGGAGGAGATGAGGAAGATATCAGACAGCTGGGAGGAGATGAGGAAGATATCAGACAGCTGGGAGGAGGAGGAAGATATCAGACAGCTGGGAGGAGGAGGAAGATATCAGACAGCTGGGAGGAGGAGGAAGATATCAGACAGCTGGGAGGAGATGAGGAAGATATCAGACAGCTGGGAGGAGATGAGGAAGATATCAGACAGCTGGGAGGAGGAGGAAGATATCAGCCAGCTAGGAGGAGGAGGAAGATATCAGACAGCTGGGAGGAGATGAGGAAGATAACAGACAGCTGGGAGGAGGAGGAAGATATCAGACAGCTGGGAGGAGGAGGAAGATATCAGACAGTTGGGAGGAGGAGGAAGATATCAGACAGCTGGGAGGAGATGAGGAAGATAACAGACAGCTGGGAGGAGGAAGATATCAGACAGCTGGGTGGAGGAGGAAGATATCAGACAGCTGGGAGGAGGAGGAAGATATTATCTTGTTGAAAAAGGAGGAAATACAAAGACATAGAAATGGATATGATCAGAGATGTGACCTGGCTGTGACCCCAGAGATGTGACCTGGCCGTGACCCCAGAGATGTGACCTGGCTGTGACCCCAGAGATGTGACCTGTGCGCCACCCTATGAAACTCCCGATCACGGCCGGTGGTGTTACAGCCCGGGATCGAACCAGGGTCTGTAGTGACGGCTCTACCACTGAGATGCAGTGCCTTCTCAGGAGGGTTGGTGTGCAACTGATTCATAGAATACCATAGTAATTAAAGCTCATTAGCTCATTGTTTTACCCCCCCCCAAAAATCAAATCAAATCAATCATGTGTTAATGATCACCTTGTCCTTCACGCTATGTGACGTTGTGTTCAGCATGTCATTTAGTGCAGGCGTAGACAGGATCAGACCTCTGGCCTCTGGATCTGGCCTCTGTTCTATAAGACAGACAGCTAATGTGTGTGTGTAGGTGTGCGTGTGAAAGTGTGTGTGTGGTCTGGGGGAGGTGGTGGGGGGGGGGGGGGGGGGGGGGGGGGCAGTGGAGGCTAATGAGGGGAGGACGGCTCATCATAATGGCTGGAACGGATCAAATGGAACGGCTGGACACCATGTTTGATGTATTTTATACCACTCCACATATCCTGCTCCAGCCATTACCACGAGCCTGTCCTCCCTAATTAAGGTTCCACCAACCTCCTGTGGAGGGGGTGGAGGGGGGGGGGGAATAATTCAGGTGTTACAGCACTGTTATTAACCAGGCAGCAGTGGGCTCTGTACTCCGGTTGTCGTTGAAGGGAATAATTACAGGTGTGCGTGTGTGTGTGTGTGTGTGTGTGTTTGTGTGTGTGTGTGTGTGTGTTAAAGAGAGGTGGTCGTGTGTAGGTGTGTGTGGCGGGGGCACTGTCTCGTCACTGTTATTATGTATAATTAGTCTGTCCCTGTATCTCTGTATCTCTTTAACCATCGCTGAGGTCAGAGGTGACGACCCCCAATGACCCCCAACGCGCGAAGCATTTGTGCTTTACATTACAGACATGTTGTTCTGTTGTTCTGAACTAGGAGACACCTGTTATACTGTTACACTGAACTAGGAGAGACCTGTTATACTGAACTAGGAGAGACCTGTTGTCCTGGACTAAGAGATACCTGTTGTTCTGATACACTGAACTAGAAGATACCTGTTATACTGAACTAGGAGATACCTGTTATACTGTTACACTGAACTAGGAGAGACCTGTTATACTGAACTAGGAGAGACCTGTTGTCCTGGACTAGGAGAGACCTGTTGTCCTGGACTAGGAGAGACCTGTTGTCCTGAACTAGGAGAGACCTGTTGTTCTGTTACACTGAACTAGGAGAGACCTGTTGTCCTGAACTAGGAGATACCTGTTGTTCTGTTGCACTGAACTAGGAGAGACCTGTTATACTGAACTAGGAGAGACCTGTTATACTGAACTAGGAGAGACCTGTTGTCCTGGACTAGGAGAGACCTGTTGTTCTGTTACACTGAACTAGGAGATACCTGTTATACTGAACTAGGAGAGACCTGTTGTTCTGTTACACTGAACTAGGAGATACCTGTTATACTGAACTAGGAGAGACCTGTTATACTGAACTAGGAGAGACCTGTTATACTGAACTAGGAGAGACCTGTTGTCCTGAACTAGGAGATACCTTTTGTTCTGTTACACTGAACTAGGAGAGACCTGTTATACTGAACTAGGAGAGACCTGTTGTCCTGAACTAGGAGAGACCTGTTGTCCTGAACTAGGAGATACCTGTTGTTCTGATACACTGAACTAGGAGAGACCTGTTGTTCTGAAATAGGAGATACCTGTTATACTGAACTAGGAGAGACCTGTTGGCCTGAACTAGGAGATACCTGTTGTTCTGTTACACTGAACTAGGAGAGACCTGTTATACTGAACTAGGAGATACATGTTGTCCTGAACTAGGATAGACCTGTTGTCCTGAACTAGGAGATACCTGTTGTTCTGATACACTGAACTAGGAGAGACCTGTTGTTCTGAACTAGGAGATACCTGTTATACTGAACTAGGAGAGACCTGTTGGCCTGAACTAGGAGATACCTGTTGTTCTGTTACACTGAACTAGGAGAGACCTGTTATACTGAACTAGGAGAGACATGTTGTCCTGAACTAGGAGAGACCTGTTGTCCTGAACTAGGAGAGACCTGTTGTCCTGAACTAGGAGATACCTGTTGTTCTGATACACTGAACTAGGAGAGACCTGTTATACTAAACTAGGAGAGACCTGTTGTCCTGGACTAGGAGATATCTGTTGTTCTGAACTAGGAGAGACCTTTTGTCCTGAACTAGGAGAGACCTGTTGTCCTGAACTAAGAGATACCTGTTGTTCTG
>NC_048579.1:75805789-75820789 GCF_013265735.2 Oncorhynchus mykiss | reverse complement strand
AAGGAGAGGATCTAGATGAGGTGGAACCTGAAAGGAAAGGGTCTAGGTGAGGTGGAACCTGAAAGGAAAGGGTCTAGGTGAGGTGGAACCTGAAAGGGTCTAGGTGAGGTGGAACCTGAAAGGAGAGGGTCTAGGTGAGGTGGAACCTGAAAGGGTCTAGGTGAGGTGGAACCTGAAAGGGTCTAGGTGAGGTGGAACCTGAAAGGAGAGGGTCTAGGTGAGGTGGAACCTGAAAGGAGAGGGTCTAGGTGAGGTGGAACCTGAAAGGGTCTAGGTGAGGTGGAACCTGAAAGGGTCTAGGTGAGGTGGAACCTGAAAGGGTCTAGGTGAGGTGGAACCTGAAAGGAGAGGGTCTAGGTGAGGTGGAACCTGAAAGGGTCTAGGTGAGGTGGAACCTGAAAGGAGAGGGTCTAGGTGAGGTGGAACCTGAAAGGGTCTAGGTGAGGTGGAACCTGAAAGGGTCTAGGTGAGGTGGAACCTGAAAGGGTCTAGGTGAGGTGGGACCTGAAAGGAGAGGGTCTAGGTGAGGTGGAACCTGAAAGGGTATAGGTGAGGTGGAACCTGAAAGGAGAGGGTCTAGGTGAGGTGGAACCTGAAAGGGTCTAGGTGAGGTCAGGTGTGTAATAATAAATGAGCGGATGTCGTTCATGTGTTAGAAGCATTATTATTCAGTCTATTCAAAAGCAGGCAAACCAGTAAAATATGGGTAACAATATTTGCATTACCCGAGGGCTTGGACCAACCAATGAAAAACGCTCCGTTTGAATTGAAATGCAGAGAGTGAAGGGTACACACAGCTAATCTAAAGCGCTGCCTCTTCCTTTTATGTGAGGTTAACGTCTTAACCCCCTGGAACACACATTAAACACAGCTGTGTCTGTCTCTCCTCCAGTCATCTGAATGGGGGAAACAGCCACAGATGATGGATATAACTAAAGGTGAGGAGGTCTAGCTATAATCTGAAGAGATATAGCACTAAAACTGAGGTGATCTAGCTATAATCTGAAGCGATATAGCACTAAAATTGAGGTGATCTAGCTACAATCTGAAGAGATAGCACTAAAACTGAGGTGATCTAGCTATAATCTGAAGAGATAGCACTACCTGATAGAACAAGACAAACACTACCTGGATCAGATAGGGAGAACAAGATAAGCACTACCTGGATCAGACAGGGAGAACAAGACAAACACTACCTGGATCAGACAGGGAGAACAAGACAAACACTACCTGGATCAGACAGGGAGAACAAGACAAACACTACCTGGATCAGACAGGGAGAACAAGACAAGCACTAACTGGATCAGAGAAGGAGAACAAGACAAACACTACCTGGATCAGACAGGGAGAACAAGACAAACACTACCTGGATCAGACAGGGAGAACAAGACAAACACTACCTGGATCAGATAGGGAGAACAAGATAAACACAACCTGGATCAGACAGGGAGAACAAGACAAACACTACCTGGATCAGACAGGGAGAACAAGACAAACACTACCTGGATCAGACAGGGAGAACAAGACAAACACTACCTGGATCAGACAGGGAGAACAAGAAAAACACTACCTGGATCAGACAGGGAGAACAAGACAAACACTACCTGGATCAGACAGGGAGAACAAGACAAACACTACCTGGATCAGACAGGGAGAACAAGACAAACACTACCTGGATCAGAGAGGGAGAACAAGACAAACACTTAAGCTTTACAAAAATGTTGCTTTTAACACGACCAATCACCACTATATTCTGCATCAGTCAGGGACAAACACATCGGGACCTTCATTTAGGGCACAACCCATCAGTCAGTCACACTGTTTCCTTATTGGCTCTCTGCCCTCGAGGAAACTCTCCCACACCTCCGACTAGAGAGCCTCTCTCTGCCCATCTCCGTTCCACAGCTCTCCCCTTTCTCCGCGTGCTTCCTCTTTTCCTCTTGTTCCTGTGTGACTGTGACCTCATCAGAGGAACTAGACCTTGGAGCAGAACAGGAAGTCCTGTGTGACTATGACCTCATCAGAGGAACTAGACCTCGGAGCAGAACAGGAAGTCCTGTGTGACTGTGACCTCATCAGAGGAACTAGACCTTGAAGCAGAACAGGAAGTCCTGTGTGACTGTGACCTCATCAGAGGAACTAGACCTTGGAGCAGAACAGGAAGTCCTGTGTGACTATGACCTCATCAGAGGAACTAGACCTCGGAGCAGAACAGGAAGTCCTGTGTGACTGTGACCTCATCAGAGGAACTAGACCTTGAAGCAGAACAGGAAGTCCTGTGTGACTGTGACCTCATCAGAGGAACTAGAACTTGAAGCAGAACATGAAGTCCTGTGTGACTGTGACCTCACCAGAGGAACTAGACCTTGGAGCAGAACAGGAAGTCCTGTGTGACTGTGACCTCACCAGAGGAACTAGACCTTGGAGCAGAACAGGAAGTCCTGTGTGACTATGACCTCATCAGAGGAACTAGACCTTGGAGCAGAACAGGAAGTCCTGTGTGACTGTGACTGTGACCTCATCCGAGGAACTAGACCTCGGAGCAGAACAGGAAGTCCTGTGTGACTGTGACCTCACCAGAGGAACTAGACCTCGGAGCAGAACAGGAAGTCCTGTGTGACTGTGACCTCATCAGAGGAACTAGACCTCGGAGGAGAACAGGAAGTCCTGTGTGACTGTGACCTCACCAGAGGAACTAGACCTCGGAGCAGAACAGGAAGTCCTGTGTGACTGTGACCTCACCCGAGGAACTAGACCTCAGAGCAGAACAGGAAGTCCTGTGTGACTGTGACCTCATCAGAGGAACTAGACCTCGAAGCAGAACAGGAAGTCCTGTGTGACTGTGACCTCATCAGAGGAACTAGACCTCGAAGCAGAACAGGAAGTCCTGTGTGACTGTGACCTCACCAGAGGAACTAGACCTTGGAGCAGAACAGGAGGTCCTTTTGTAAGGTCCTGCTAGGGACCAGGATGTCCATGTACCTGCTAAAGGAGACTCGTCTCTCCTGCTAGGGACCAGGATGTCCATGTACCTGCTAAAGGAGACTCCTCTCTCCTGCTAGGGACCAGGTTGTCCATGTACCTGCTAAAGGAGACTCCTCTCTCCTGCTATGGACCAGGTTGTCCATGTACCTGCTAAAGGAGACTCCTCTCTCCTGCTAGGGACCAGGTTGTCCATGTACCTGCTAAAGGAGACTCCTCTCTCCTGCTAGGGACCAGGTTGTCCATGTACCTGCTAAAGGAGACTCCTCTCTCCTGCCCGGGACCAGGTGGTCCATGTACCTGCTAAAGGAGACTCCTCTCTCCAGCTATGGACCAGGTGGTCCATGTACCTGCTAAAGGAGACTCCTCTCTCCTGCCCGGGACCAGGTGGTCCATGTTCCTGCTAGAGAAGGAGCCTTTCTGTCAACCTCAAACTTTCAGTCAATCTTCATGGTTCACTAAATAGCGAGAGGAGATAATATACATAAGCTTCTGAAATGCTTATATGTTAGATTAGATCATTTATTTCCCAGAAAGAGCAACGGAGTCCTTCAGAAAATTATAAGCTGGCTATCTCCACTTTGTATGATTATAATTTATTCAGTGAAAGGGAAGCCATCTGGTGTATTCATCTCCTTAGTATCACACACACACACACACACACACACACAATGACAAAAAGCTGTAGAAAGTGGAAGCGACGATGTGGGGAATGTGCGAAGATGCCGTTTGAGGGATTGCAGGGCTATCTAAACTTAACTATCATCTCAGTCAGAGGAAAAGAAATGCTTCATTCCAGAGGTTTATATAAATTCAGTGAACGTGGTGATGATAAAAAATGAACAAATTCCAGCAATACGATTAAGCAAAGCCTCTGGAATGCCCTTTCAAACTCTGACATGGGGCCAGAAGATTCCAGAACGAAAACACCATGTAAAAACCTACATGATGATTCTAGAACTGAAACACCATGTTAAAACCTACATGATGATTCTAGAACTGAAACACCATGTTAAAACCTACATGATGATTCTAGAACTGAAACACCATGTTAAAACCTACATGATGATTCTAGAACTGAAACACCATGTTAAAACCTACATGATGATTCTAGAACTGAAACACCATGTAAAAACCTACATGATGATTCTAGAACTGAAACACCATGTTAAAACCTACATGATGATTCTAGAACTGAAACACCATGTTAAAACCTACATGATGATTCTAGAACTGAAACACCATGTAAACACCTACATGATGATTCTAGAACTGAAACACCATGTTAAAACCTACATGATGATTCTAGAACTGAAACACCATGTAAACACCATGTTAAAACCTACATGATGATTCTAGAACTGAAACACCATGTTAAAACCTACATGATGATTCTAGAACTGAAACACCATGTTAAAACCTACATGATGATTCTAGAACTGAAACACCATGTAAAAACCTACATGATGATTCTAGAACTGAAACACCATGTTAAAACCTACATGATGATTCTAGAACTGAAACACCATGTAAACACCATGTTAAAACCTACATGATGATTCTAGAACTGAAACACCATGTAAACACCATGTTAAAACCTACATGATGATTCTAGAACTGAAACACCAGGTAAACACCATGTTAAAACCAACACGATGATTCTAGAACTGAAACACCAGGTAAAAACCTACATGATGATTCTAGAACTGAAACACCAGGTAAAAACCTACATGATGATTCTAGAACTGAAACACCATGTTAAAACCTACATGATGATTCTAGAACTGAAACACCATGTAAGAACCTACATGATGATTCTAGAACTGAAACACCATGTTAAAACCTACATGATGATTCTAGAACTGAAACACCATGTTAAAACCTACATGATGATTCTAGAACTGAAACACCATGTTAAAACCTACATGATGATTCTAGAACTGAAACACCATGTTAAAACCTACATGATGATTCTAGAACTGAAACACCATGTTAAAACCTACATGATGATTCTAGAACTGAAACACCATGTTAAAACCTACATGATGATTCTAGAACTGAAACACCATGTTAAAACCTACATGATGATTCTAGAACTGAAACACCATGTTAAAACCTACATGATGATTCTAGAACTGAAACACCATGTTAAAACCTACATGATGATTCTAGAACTGAAACACCATGTTAAAACCTACATGATGATTCTAGAACTGAAACACCATGTAAAAACCTACATGATGATTCTAGAACTGAAACACCATGTTAAAACCTACATGATGATTCTAGAACTGAAACACCATGTTAAAACCTCTATGATGATTCTAGAACTGAAACACCATGTAAACACCAGGTAAACACCAGGTAAACACCTACATGATGATTCTAGAACTGAAACACCATATTAAAACCTACATGATGATTCTAGAACTGAAACACCATGTTAAAACCTACATGATGATTCTAGAACTGAAACACCATGTTAAAACCTACATGATGATTCTAGAACTGAAACACCATGTTAAAACCTACATGATGATTCTAGAACTGAAACACCATGTAAACACCATGTTAAAACCTACATGATGATTCTAGAACTGAAACACCATGTTAAAACCTACATGATGATTCTAGAACTGAAACACCATGTTAAAACCTACATGATGATTCTAGAACTGAAACACCATGTTAAAACCTACATGATGATTCTAGAACTGAAACACCATGTTAAAACCTCTATGATGATTCTAGAACTGAAACACCATGTTAAAACCTACATGATGATTCTAGAACTGAAACACCATGTTAAAACCTACATGATGATTCTAGAACTGAAACACCATGTAAACACCATGTTAAAACCTACATGATGATTCTAGAACTGAAACACCATGTTTAAAACCTACATGATGATTCTAGAACTGAAACACCATGTAAACACCATGTTAAAACCTACATGATGATTCTAGAACTGAAACACCATGTTTAAAACCTACATGATGATTCTAGAACTGAAACACCATGTAAACACCATGTTAAAACCTACATGATGATTCTAGAACTGAAACACCATGTAAAAACCTACATGATGATTCTAGAACTGAAACACCATGTTAAAACCTACATGATGATTCTAGAACTGAAACACCATGTAAAAACCTACATGATGATTCTAGAACTGAAACACCATGTTAAAACCTACATGATGATTCTAGAACTGAAACACCATGTTAAAAACCTACATGATGATTCTAGAACTGAAACACCATGTTAAAACCTACATGATGATTCTAGAACTGAAACACCATGTAAACACCAGGTAAAAACCTACATGATGATTCTAGAACTGAAACACCATGTAAACACCAGGTAAAAACCTACATGATGATTCTAGAACTGAAACACCATGTAAACACCATGTTAAAACCTACATGATGATTCTAGAACTGAAACATCAGGTAAAAACCTACATGATGATTCTAGAACTGAAACACCATGTTAAAACCTACATGATGATTCTAGAACTGAAACACCATGTTAAAACATACATGATGATTCTAGAACTGAAACACCATGTTAAAACCTACATGATGATTCTAGAACTGAAACACCATGTTAAAACATACATGATGATTCTAGAACTGAAACACCATGTTAAAACCTACATGATGATTCTAGAACTGAAACACCATGTTAAAACCTACATGATGATTCTAGAACTGAAACACCATGTTAAAACCTACATGATGATTCTAGAACTGAAACACCATGTTAAAACCTACATGATGATTCTAGAACTGAAACACCATGTTAAAACCTCTATGATGATTCTAGAACTGAAACACCATGTTAAAACCTACATGATGATTCTAGAACTGAAACACCATGTTAAAACCTACATGATGATTCTAGAACTGAAACACCATGTAAACACCATGTTAAAACCTACATGATGATTCTAGAACTGAAACACCATGTTAAAACCTACATGATGATTCTAGAACTGAAACACCATGTTAAAACCTACATGATGATTCTAGAACTGAAACACCATGTTAAAACCTACATGATGATTCTAGAACTGAAACACCATGTTAAAACCTCTATGATGATTCTAGAACTGAAACACCATGTTAAAACCTACATGATGATTCTAGAACTGAAACACCATGTTAAAACCTACATGATGATTCTAGAACTGAAACACCATGTAAACACCATGTTAAAACCTACATGATGATTCTAGAACTGAAACACCATGTTTAAAACCTACATGATGATTCTAGAACGGAAACACCATGTAAACACCATGTTAAAACCTACATGATGATTCTAGAACTGAAACACCATGTTTAAAACCTACATGATGATTCTAGAACTGAAACACCATGTAAACACCATGTTAAAACCTACATGATGATTCTAGAACTGAAACACCATGTAAAAACCTACATGATGATTCTAGAACTGAAACACCATGTTAAAACCTACATGATGATTCTAGAACTGAAACACCATGTAAAAACCTACATGATGATTCTAGAACTGAAACACCATGTTAAAACCTACATGATGATTCTAGAACTGAAACACCATGTTAAAAACCTACATGATGATTCTAGAACTGAAACACCATGTTAAAACCTACATGATGATTCTAGAACTGAAACACCATGTAAACACCAGGTAAAAACCTACATGATGATTCTAGAACTGAAACACCATGTAAACACCAGGTAAAAACCTACATGATGATTCTAGAACTGAAACACCATGTAAACACCATGTTAAAACCTACATGATGATTCTAGAACTGAAACATCAGGTAAAAACCTACATGATGATTCTAGAACTGAAACACCATGTTAAAACCTACATGATGATTCTAGAACTGAAACACCATGTTAAAACATACATGATGATTCTAGAACTGAAACACCATGTTAAAACCTACATGATGATTCTAGAACTGAAACACCATGTTAAAACATACATGATGATTCTAGAACTGAAACACCATGTTAAAACCTACATGATGATTCTAGAACTGAAACACCATGTTAAAACCTACATGATGATTCTAGAACTGAAACACCATGTTAAAACCTACATGATGATTCTAGAACTGAAACACCATGTTAAAACCTACATGATGATTCTAGAACTGAAACACCATGTTAAAACCTCTATGATGATTCTAGAACTGAAACACCATGTTAAAACCTACATGATGATTCTAGAACTGAAACACCATGTTAAAACCTACATGATGATTCTAGAACTGAAACACCATGTAAACACCATGTTAAAACCTACATGATGATTCTAGAACTGAAACACCATGTTTAAAACCTACATGATGATTCTAGAACTGAAACACCATGTAAACACCATGTTAAAACCTACATGATGATTCTAGAACTGAAACACCATGTTTAAAACCTACATGATGATTCTAGAACTGAAACACCATGTAAACACCATGTTAAAACCTACATGATGATTCTAGAACTGAAACACCATGTAAAAACCTACATGATGATTCTAGAACTGAAACACCATGTTAAAACCTACATGATGATTCTAGAACTGAAACACCATGTAAAAACCTACATGATGATTCTAGAACTGAAACACCATGTTAAAACCTACATGATGATTCTAGAACTGAAACACCATGTTAAAAACCTACATGATGATTCTAGAACTGAAACACCATGTTAAAACCTACATGATGATTCTAGAACTGAAACACCATGTAAACACCAGGTAAAAACCTACATGATGATTCTAGAACTGAAACACCATGTAAACACCAGGTAAAAACCTACATGATGATTCTAGAACTGAAACACCATGTAAACACCATGTTAAAACCTACATGATGATTCTAGAACTGAAACATCAGGTAAAAACCTACATGATGATTCTAGAACTGAAACACCATGTTAAAACCTACATGATGATTCTAGAACTGAAACACCATGTTAAAACATACATGATGATTCTAGAACTGAAACACCATGTAAACACCATGTTAAAACCTACATGATGATTCTAGAACTGAAACACCATGTTAAAACCTACATGATGATTCTAGAACTGAAACACCATGTAAACACCATGTTAAAACCTACATGATGATTCTAGAACTGAAACACCATGTTTAAAACCTACATGATGATTCTAGAACTGAAACACCAGGTGAACACCATGTTAAAACCTACATGATGATTCTAGAACTGAAACACCATGTTAAAACCTACATGATGATTCTAGAACTGAAACACCATGTAAACACCATGTTAAAACCTACATGATGATTCTAGAACTGAAACACCATGTTAAAACCTACATGATGATTCTAGAACTGAAACACCATGTTAAAACCTACATGATGATTCTAGAACTGAAACACCATGTAAACACCTACATGATGATTCTAGAACTGAAACACCATGTTAAAACCTACATGATGATTCTAGAACTGAAACACCATGTAAACACCATGTTAAAACCTACATGATGATTCTAGAACTGAAACACCATGTTAAAACCTACAAGATGATTCTAGAACTGAAACACCATGTTAAAACCTACATGATGATTCTAGAACTGAAACACCATGTAAACACCATGTTAAAACCTACATGATGATTCTAGAACTGAAACACCATGTTAAAACCTACATGATGATTCTAGAACTGAAACACCATGTAAACACCATGTTAAAACCTACATGATGATTCTAGAACTGAAACACCATGTTTAAAACCTACATGATGATTCTAGAACTGAAACACCAGGTAAACACCATGTTAAAACCTACATGATGATTCTAGAACTGAAACACCATGTTAAAACCTACATGATGATTCTAGAACTGAAACACCATGTTAAAACCTACACGATGATTCTAGAACTGAAACACCATGTAAAAACCTACATGATGATTCTAGAACTGAAACACCATGTAAACACCATGTTAAAACCTACATGATGATTCTAGAACTGAAACACCATGTAAACACCATGTTAAAACCTACATGATGATTCTAGAACTGAAACACCATGTTAAAACCTACATGATGATTCTAGAACTGAAACACCATGTTAAAATCTACATGATGATTCTAGAACTGAAACAACATGTTTAAAACCTACATGATGATTCTAGAACTGAAACACCATGTTAAAACCTACATGATGATTCTAGAACTGAAACACCATGTTAAAACCTACATGATGATTCTAGAACTGAAACACCATGTTAAAACCTACATGATGATTCTAGAACTGAAACACCATGTTAAAACCTACATGATGATTCTAGAACTGAAACACCATGTTAAAACCTACATGATGATTCTAGAACTGAAACACCATGTTAAAACCTACATGATGATTCTAGAACTGAAACACCATGTTAAAACCTACATGATGATTCTAGAACTGAAACACCATGTTAAAACCTACACGATGATTCTAGAACTGAAACACCATGTAAACACCATGTAAAAACCTACATGATGATTCTAGAACTGAAACACCATGTTAAAACCTACATGATGATTCTAGAACTGAAACACCATGTTAAAACCTACATGATGATTCTAGAACTGAAACACCATGTAAACACCAGGTAAAAACCTACATGATGATTCTAGAACTGAAACACCATGTAAACACCATGTAAAAACCTACATGATGAATCTAGAACTGAAACACCATGTAAACACCATGTTAAAACCTACATGATGATTCTAGAACTGAAACATCAGGTAAAAACCTACATGATGATTCTAGAACTGAAACACCATGTTAAAACCTACATGATGATTCTAGAACTGAAACACCATGTTAAAACATACATGATGATTCTAGAACTGAAACACCATGTTTAAAACCTACATGATGATTCTAGAACTGAAACACCAGGTAAACACCATGTTAAAACCTACATGATGATTCTAGAACTGAAACACCATGTTAAAACCTACATGATGATTCTAGAACTGAAACACCATGTAAACACCATGTTAAAACCTACATGATGATTCTAGAACTGAAACACCATGTTAAAACCTACATGATGATTCTAGAACTGAAACACCATGTTAAAACCTACATGATGATTCTAGAACTGAAACACCATGTAAACACCTACATGATGATTCTAGAACTGAAACACCATGTTAAAACCTACATGATGATTCTAGAACTGAAACACCATGTAAACACCATGTTAAAACCTACATGATGATTCTAGAACTGAAACACCATGTTAAAACCTACATGATGATTCTAGAACTGAAACACCATGTTAAAACCTACACGATGATTCTAGAACTGAAACACCATGTAAACACCATGTAAAAACCTACATGATGATTCTAGAACTGAAACACCATGTTAAAACCTACATGATGATTCTAGAACTGAAACACCATGTTAAAACCTACACGATGATTCTAGAACTGAAACACCATGTAAAAACCTACATGATGATTCTAGAACTGAAACACCATGTAAACACCATGTTAAAACCTACATGATGATTCTAGAACTGAAACACCATGTAAACACCATGTTAAAACCTACATGATGATTCTAGAACTGAAACACCATGTTAAAATCTACATGATGATTCTAGAACTGAAACAACATGTTTAAAACCTACATGATGATTCTAGAACTGAAACACCATGTTAAAACCTACATGATGATTCTAGAACTGAAACACCATGTTAAAACCTACATGATGATTCTAGAACTGAAACACCATGTTAAAACCTACATGATGATTCTAGAACTGAAACACCATGTTAAAACCTACATGATGATTCTAGAACTGAAACACCATGTTAAAATCTACATGATGATTCTAGAACTGAAACACCATGTAAACACCATGTTAAAACCTACATGATGATTCTAGAACTGAAACACCATGTTAAAACCTACACGATGATTCTAGAACTGAAACACCATGTTAAAACCTACATGATGATTCTAGAACTGAAACACCATGTTAAAACCTACATGATGATTCTAGAACTGAAACACCATGTTAAAACCTACATGATGATTCTAGAACTGAAACACCATGTTAAAACCTACACGATGATTCTAGAACTGAAACACCATGTAAACACCATGTAAAAACCTACATGATGATTCTAGAACTGAAACACCATGTTAAAACCTACATGATGATTCTAGAACTGAAACACCATGTTAAAACCTACATGATGATTCTAGAACTGAAACACCAGGTAAAAACCTACATGATGATTCTAGAACTGAAACACCATGTTAAAACCTACATGATGATTCTAGAACTGAAACAACATGTTAAAACCTACATGATGATTCTAGAACTGAAACACCAGGTAAAAACCTACATGATGATTCTAGAACTGAAACACCATGTTAAAACCTACATGATGATTCTAGAACTGAAACACCATGTTAAAACCTACATGATGATTCTAGAACTGAAACACCATGTTAAAACCTACATGATGATTCTAGAACTGAAACACCATGTTAAAACCTACATGATGATTCTAGAACTGAAACACCAGGTAAAAACCTACATGATGATTCTAGAACTGAAACACCATGTAAACACCATGTTAAAACCTACATGATGATTCTAGAACTGAAACACCATGTTAAAACGTACATGATGATTCTAGAACTGAAACACCAGGTAAACACCATGTTAAAACCTACATGATGATTCTAGAACTGAAACACCATGTTTAAAACCTACATGATGATTCTAGAACTGAAACACCATGTTTAAAACCTACATGATGATTCTAGAACTGAAACACCATGTAAACACCATGTTAAAACCTACATGATGATTCTAGAACTGAAACACCATGTTAAAACCTACATGATGATTCTAGAACTGAAACACCATGTAAACACCATGTTAAAACCTACATGATGATTCTAGAACTGAAACACCATGTTAAAACCTACATGATGATTCTAGAACTGAAACACCATGTTAAAACCTACATGATGATTCTAGTACTGAAACACCAGGTAAACACCTACATGATGATTCTAGAACTGAAACACCATGTAAACACCTACATTATGATTCTAGAACTGAAACACCATGTTAAAACCTACATGATGATTCTAGAACTGAAACACCATGTAAACACCATGTTAAAACCTACATGATGATTCTAGAACTGAAACACCATGTAAACACCATGTAAAAACCTACATGATGATTCTAGAACTGAAACACCATGTTAAAACCTACATGATGATTCTAGAACTGAAACACCATGTAAAAACCTACATGATGATTCTAGAACTGAAACACCATGTTAAACTCTTAGACTACCGATACTGACAGAATAAGAACAAGTCTTTGATATTAATTACTAGTCTGCAGCTAGGAATTCGGTATCATTGAACGCGAAGAACGACAACCGCCGAAACACCCATTCTATAACGAATGTCACTCTGAACAATCCCCTCTAACCACGACCGAGAGAGAGAGAGGGAGAGAGAAGGACAATTCTACAAAATAAATTAACTTTTCACCAGCGATCAAGACGACACACTGAGCGTAAATATATATATTGATTGCAATTGTTCCCGAATGAGTGAGCGTTCATGTGCAAAGGATTAGCATTTCAATTGTTATAATTATCACTCTGTAGTGACTTCTTAGTCGACCCCCACTTCCCCTCTTGTCTAACAAGCTGCCATGCCAGTTTAGCCCACTAGGGCACATTCTCATTCATTTCTTGTAACCACATTTACCTTGTTTGTTTGTTTGTGAATTACTTAGTTAGTAATAAATAAATGATTTAAGACAATTGATGTATGGATGACTCATAGTGAAGACTGGGTTCGTGCAGATAACCAACCATTTACGACGTTTGGAATGAGACTAACGTGAGGTACAGTAAATAATCCATTAATTCAAAGACTAATTGATCAGATAAAATATCTGAAAAGTTATTTTAGGAAATTATAACTTTGTAATCTGAATATTTTTCCTTGGTGCCCCGACTTCCTAGTAATTACGGTTACATGATTAATCAGTCTAATCGCGTTATAACTAATTACAGAGAATCTTTGATAAAAACTATCAGTCTTCAGTTTATGATAGTAAAGACATGACACCACCATCATCATCATCACTACCACCATCATTATCACCTTCATCATTATCTTCATCATCACCACCATCATCATCACCATCACCTTCATCATTATCTTCATCTCCACCATCATCATCACCATCACCTTCATCACCATCATCATCATCACTACCACCATCATCATCACCTTCATCATTATCTTCATCATCACCACCATCATCATCACCATCACCTTCATCATTATCTTCATCATCACCACCATCACCTTCATCATTATCTTCATCACCACCATCATCATCACCTTCATCGTCATCATCATCACCTTCATCATTATTTTCATCATCACCACCATCATCATCACCATCACCTTCATCATTATCTTCATCACCACCATCATCATCACCTTCATCACCACCATCATCATCATCACCACCATCACTACCACCATCATCATCATCACCTTCATCATTATCTTCATCACCAACATCATCATCACCATCATCATTATCTTCATCACCACCAACATCATCATCATCACCACCATCATAATCAGTATCATCATTCTCAACAGCAAAGTCAGAGTACACCGCTGGCCCAAGGCCCAGGTAGATGTCATCATGTTGTGGAATAAGCATTCTTGCCTTGTGTTGTTTACTAGTGTGGATGTGACATCCAAAACGCCATCTTGATTCACGTTATCCCTGCGTGCTGCTGGTATAAAGGAGTCGGCCATGACAGATGAGCCAGCACCGACTGCATATTGATGTTATTCCTTAGAAAGGTAAGGCCTTGCGTTGACCCTAGAGCTGTCGGAAGAAGACCAGACACACTGATCCCAGATCAGCCTTTCAGCTGTCACTTTACACACACAGAG